>NW_027509119.1:725000-735000 GCF_051911475.1 Siphateles boraxobius | reverse complement strand
TGATTGGTCGGCTGGAGCAGTGTGTTATGATTGGTCTGCTGGAGCAGTGTGTTGTGATTGGTCGGCTGGAGCAGTGTGTTGTGTTTGGTCTGCTGGAGCAGTGTGTTGTGATTGGTCTGCTGGAGCAGTGTGTTGTGATTGGTCGGTTGGAGCAGTGTGTTGTGATTGGTCGGCTGGAGCAGTGTGTTATGATTGGTCGGCTGGAGCAGTGTGTTGTGATTGGTCGGCTGGAGCAGTGTGTTATGATTGGTCGGCTGGAGCAGTGTGGTGAGATTGGTCGGCTAGAGGAGCAGTGTGTTGTGATTGGTCTGCTGGAGCAGTGTGTTGTGATTGGTCGGCTAGAGGAGCAGTGTGTTGTGATTGGTCGGCTGGAGCAGTGTGTTGTGATTGGTCGGCTGGAGCAGTGTGTTATGATTGGTCGGCTGGAGCAGTGTGTTGTGATTGGTTGGCTGGAGCAGTGTGTTATGATTGGTCGGCTGGAGCAGTGTGTTGTGATTGGTCGATGTGTTGTGATTGGTCTGCTGGAGCAGTGTGTTGTGATTGGTCGGCTGGAGCAGTGTGTTGTGATTTGTCCGCTGGAGCAGTGTGTTATGATTGGTCTGCTGGAGCAGTGTGTTGTTATTGGTCGGCTGGAGCACTGTGTTGTGATTGGTCGGCTGGAGCAGTGTGTTATGATTGGTCGGCTGGAGCAGTGTGTTGTGATTGGTTAGCTTGAGCAGTGTGTTATGATTGGTCGGCTGGAGCAGTGTGTGTTGTGATTGGTCGATGTGTTTTGATTGGTCTGCTGGAGCAGTGTGTTGTGATTGGTCGGCTGGAGCAGTTTGTTGTGATTGGTCGGCTGGAGCATTGTGTTGTGATTGGTTGGCTGAAGCAGTGTGTTATGATTGGTCGGCTGGAGCAGTGTGTTGTGATTGGTCGATGTGTTGTGATTGGTCTGCTGGAGCAGTGTGTTGTGATTGGTCGGCTGGAGCAATGTGTTGTGATTTGTCCGCTGGAGCAGTGTGTTATGATTGGTCTGCTGGAGCAGTGTGTTGTTATTGGTCGGCTGGAGCAGTGTGTTGTGATTGGTCGGCTGGAGCAGTGTGTTATGATTGGTCAGCTGGAGCAGTGTGTTGTGATTGGTTGGCTGAAGCAGTGTGTTATGATTGGTCGGCTGGAGCAGTGTGTTGTGATTGGTCGATGTGTTGTGATTGGTCTGCTGGAGCAGTGTGTTGTGATTGGTCGGCTGGAGCAGTGTGTTGTGATTTGTCCGCTGGAGCAGTGTGTTATGATTGGTCGATGTGTTGTGATTGGTCTGCTGGAGCAGTGTGTTGTGATTGGTCGGCTGGAGCAGTGTGTTGTGATTGGTCGGCTGGAGCAGTGTGTTGTGATTGGTCGGCTGGAGTAGTTTGTTGTGATTGGTCGGCTGGAGCAGTGTGTTGTGATTGGTCGGCTGGAGCAGTGTGTTGTGATTGGTCGGCTGGAGCAGTGTGTTGTGATTGGTCGGCTTGAGGAGTGTGTTATGATTGGTCTGCTGGAGCAGTGTGTTGTGATTGGTCAGCTGGAGCATTGTGTTGTGATTGGTCGGCTGGAGCAGTGTGTTGTGATTGGTCGGCTTGAGGAGTGTGTTATGATTGGTGGGCTGGAGCAGTGTGTTGTGATTGGTCAGCTGGAGCAGTGTGTTGTGATTGGTCGGCTGGAGCAGTGTGTTGTGATTGGTCGGCTTGAGGAGTGTGTTATGATTGGTGGGCTGGAGCAGTGTGTTGTGATTGGTCGGCTGGAGCATTGTGTTGTGATTGGTCGGCTGGAGCAGTGTGTTGTGATTGGTCGGCTGGAGTATTGTGTTGTGATTGGTCGGCTGGAGCAGTGTGTTGTGATTGGTCTGCTGGAGTATTGTGTTGTGATTGATCGGCTGGAGCAGTGTGTTGTGATTGGTTGGCTGGAGCAGTGTGTTGTGATTGGTCGGCTGGAGTATTGTGTTGTGATTGGTCGGCTGGAGCTGTGTGTTGTGATTGGTCGGCTGGAGCAGTGTGTTGTGATTGGTCGGCTGGAGCAGTGTGTTGTGATTAGAGTGTGTCAAGAGGGTTCAGAAACAGTGCAGACCTTTTTCATTCTCAAACTACAACATTACACACTGAAGAAATGTAATTTTCCAATGACTCCTGTTTGCTTGTTTATATATTCTGTTCATTTTGACCTCAGAGGAACGAGACAACATTTATTAACTCATTTAAACATTGGATCTATTAGAACAGACTTCAGTGTTCCAGACTTCCACTGCTATTAAACAAGCATTTACATTTCACGTCATTCAGCAGAAGCTTTTATCCACAGACTAGTCAAGTGTTTTACTGACGTCTGTTTTTGCTTTCTTTTGTAGATCACCAAAAACTGGAACGAGAGGCTCGAATTTGTCGTCTACTCAAGCATGCCAACATCGGTGGGTGAAGACACACACACACACACACACACACACACACACACACACACACACACACACACACACACACACACACACACACACACACACACACACGGCTTTTCAGCACTAAAATTGAGCTGTTTTATTTTCAGTATTTAAAATATAGTAAGCGCGACTTGTGTACATTACTAAAATATTATTTAAATTGATTATGATTTGTTTAGGCTACTTGCATTTAAATTACACATAAGGAAGTTTTGGTTACACTTTATTTTAAGATGTCATTATTACAGTGTAATTAAGTACTGAGTAATATTAATTAACAACATGTACTTACTGTAGGGTTAGGTTAGGATTAGATTTGGTTGAGGGTTATCATGTAATTATGCGTAATTTACTGTTATTACTATGTTAAGTACATGTGATATATGTAACAAGGACACTGTAAAATAAAGTGTTACAGAAGTTTTTATAATAATAACACTATAATAATACATTTTTAATTGCATAAAACGTCATAAAAACATGATGCATTTATTCAAACATGCATTAAATATCGAAGAACATGTTAAGTAAAAATACAATGAATATGCAATATAGTGCATATATATATAAAAATGTTCTGTTCTGTTTTTGGCTGACTAATGAGTTTATGGTCATTGAATGGCTTTTCTGAGGTAAATGTGATGTTATATATTACTTTCAATCTGTTTTATTGACGTCTTTCTGCGGTTGAAATACAGATTGATCGATTACATGAAACATGATTAATTTCAAGACCTCGATAAAACAGCTCGAGAACAATAATGTCACGTAACGGCAAATTTACCTCAGAAAAGCCATTCAATGATCATAAACTAGTCAGCTAGAAAAAAAAACTAATAATATTTTGCTAGATATATTCAGCACTGTTCATATGCGTTATATTTAGACTCAAGCTGGTGGATTTGTCTTCGTTAATGTATGAATAAATCTGTCATTAGAACTAGGTTATACAGCCTTCTTTTAAATGTTTATATTTAACCAACAATGTGGAGTAGAAACATAACTATATTAAAATGTTTATATAAAACGGCCTTATGTGGTTAAGCCTTATGTGGTTTTATTTGATTTGTTAATTATTAAATAAAGTTTATTTTAAGCAATTGATTAACCAAATTTTATTTAATTTTTAGGATTTTGGCTAAATTCATATTTTCATTTCCTTTTTGGTAAAAAAAAATATAATTAAAAATTCGGTGCATCACTACAATTCATGACATGAATTAAGAAGTTTAATATTATTACAATTATATATAAAGAAATATATAATACAAAAAAAAAAGGAATCTTCAAACAACATCCTGCTGGTATTTTAGTGCAATTAAAAAGAACTAGACTACATACACAATATATCACAATCATTACATTATATGATGTTATTAATAATAATATTGAATGCATCAATACAATGATAATTAACAGATGTGCGGTTCGCCACTGGTTTTGTTCATTCATCAACTTAAAACAGAGTGAAAGATCAATTATTGGGATTTAAGAATCAATATTAGTTCATCAAAACGAGATTTGTGAGTGATTCATGCTAATTATGTCATGCAGATCTGACCTGAAGCTGTTAGTCTGGGAACATCTATAAATGTCCAAGCGTTTCAGCCCACACACACCTTCCTGACACACACACACACACACACACACACACACACACACACACACACACACACACACACACACACACATCCAGCCAGCCGAGAGATTACAAGCGTTGGCGTTCTCTATCAGTAATTATGACTATAACACAAAGCTTCAGATGAGATTCTCCCACGGATGTTCATCTTACGCCACTGAAACTGTTCAAGCGCTTGTGTTTACATGAGATGACACAGTTTTATTCCTATTCTGATTGCGTATGGATTGTTTGTTAGATCCTAAAGTCCTAAAATCCTAAAGTAGAACAACTTCAAAATCACATTGTAAACAACAATTAGCTAACATTAGCTAACAATGAGCAATATTGTTAGTATTTATTAATCATTATTAATGTTAGCTGATAAAAATACAGCTGTTCATTGTTTGTTCATGTTAGTTCACAGTGCATTAACTAATCTTAACAAATACAACCTTTGATTTTAATAACGTATTAGTAAATGTTGAAATTAAGATTAATAAGTGCTGAAGAAGTATTGCTCATTCTTAGTTCATGTTAACTAATGTTAACCTTATTGTAAAGTGTTACTGAGTCAATGACTGTTTGTCGTAATATAAAAGCCAGTGGTTTTCCTAAAGGACCGAGGGTTTTCTCTCCGTCAGCTGGAAAGACATTCTCTCTGTTACTATGGCAACAGGTTCGAGGAACCGACTGATTCACAGAAGATGCATGAGATATTTATACTGAGGGGATTCTCTCTTTTTCCTCATGTAATCCATCCATATTTATTAATAAAAAGGTCAGGCCTTTCGATTCCTTTGAGAAATGACATCAGGCAATCCCTCCTCTCCTGTCCCGATCCTGTTTCGTTAGAAGATTTCTCCTCTCCTGTCCCGATCCTGTTTCATTAGAAGATTTCTCCTCTCCTGTCCCGATCCTGTTTCATTAGAAGATTTCTCCTCTCCTGTCCCGATCCTGTTTCATTAGAAGATTTCTCCTCTCCTGTCCCGATCCTGTTTCATTAGAAGATTTCTCCTCTCCTGTCCCGATCCTGTTTCATTAGAAGATTTCTCCTCTCCTGTCCCGATCCTGTTTCATTAGAAGATTTCTCCTCTCCTGTCCCGATCCTGTTTCATTAGAAGATTTCTCCTCTCCTGTCCCAATCCTGTTTCGTTAGAAGATTTCTCCTCTCCTGTCGCGATCCTGTTTCGTTAGAAGATTTCTCCCTTCCTGTCCCGATCCTGTTTCGTTAGAAGATTTCTCCTCTCCTGTCCCGATCCTGTTTCATTAGAAGATTTCTCCTCTCCTGTCCCGATCCTGTTTCGTTAGAAGATTTCTCCTCTCCTGTCCCGATCCTGTTTCGTTAGAAGATTTCTCCCTTCCTGTCCCGATCCTGTTTCATTAGAAGATTTCTCCTCTCCTGTCCCGATCCTGTTTCATTAGAAGATTTCTCCTCTCCTGTCCCGATCCTGTTTCATTAGAAGATTTCTCCTCTCCTGTCCCGATCCTGTTTCGTTAGAAGATTTCTCCTCTCCTGTCCCGATCCTGTTCATTAGAAGATTTCTCCTCTCCATTCCCGATCCTGTTTCATTAGAAGATTTCTCCTCTCCTGTCCCGATCCTGTTCATTAGAAGATTTCTCCTCTCCATTCCCGATCCTGTTTCATTAGAAGATTTCTCCCTTCCTGTCCCGATCCTGTTTCGTTAGAAGATTTCTCCTCTCCTGTCCCGATCCTGTTTCATTAGAAGATTTCTCCTCTCCTGTCCCGATCCTGTTCATTAGAAGATTTCTCCTCTCCATTCCCGATCCTGTTTCATTAGAAGATTTCTCCTCTCCTGTCCCGATCCTGTTTCATTAGAAGATTTCTCCTCTCCTGTCCCGAACCTGTTTCATTAGAAGATTTCTCCTCTCCTGTCGCGATCCTGTTTCATTAGAAGATTTCTCCTCTCCTGTCCCGATCCTGTTTCATTAGAAGATTTCTCCTCTCCTGTCCCGATCCTGTTCATTAGAAGATTTCTCCTCTCCATTCCCGATCCTGTTTCATTAGAAGATTTCTCCTCTCCTGTCCCGATCCTGTTTCATTAGAAGATTTCTCCTCTCCTGTCCCGATCCTGTTCATTAGAAGATTTCTCCTCTCCATTCCCGATCCTGTTTCATTAGAAGATTTCTCCTCTCCTGTCCCGATCCTGTTTCATTAGAAGATTTCTCCTCTCCTGTCCCGATCCTGTTCATTAGAAGATTTCTCCTCTCCATTCCCGATCCTGTTCATTAGAAGATTTCTCCTCTCCTGTCCCGATCCTGTTTCATTAGAAGATTTCTCCTCTCCTGTCCCGATCCTGTTTCGTTAGAAGATTTCTCCTCTCCTGTCCCGATCCTGTTTCATTAGAAGATTTCTCCTCTCCTGTCCCGATCCTGTTTCATTAGAAGATTTCTCCTCTCCTGTCCCGATCCTGTTTCGTTAGAAGATTTCTCCTCTCCTGTCTCGATCCTGTTTCATTAGAAGATTTCTCCTCTCCTGTCCCGATCCTGTTTCGTTAGAAGATTTCTCCTCTCCTGTCCCGATCGTGTTTCGTTAAAAGATTTCTCCTCTCGTGTCCCGATCCTGTTTCATTAGAAGATTTCTCCTCTCCTGTCTCGATCCTGTTTCATTAGAAGATTTCTCCTCTCCTGTCCCGATCCTGTTTCGTTAAAAGATTTCTCCTGTCCCGATCCTGTTTCATTAGAAGATTTCTCCTCTCCTGTCTCGATCCTGTTTCATTAGAAGATTTCTCCTCTCCTGTCGCGATCCTGTTTCATTAGAAGATTTCTCCTCTCCTGTCCCGATCCTGTTTCGTTAGAAGATTTCTCCTCTCCTGTCCCGATCCTGTTTCATTAGAAGATTTCTCCTCTCCTGTCCCGATCCTGTTTCATTAGAAGATTTTTCCTCTCCTGTCTCGATCCTGTTTCATTAGAAGATTTCTCCTCTCCTGTCGCGATCCTGTTTCATTAGAAGATTTCTCCTCTCCTGTCGCGATCCTGTTTCATTAGAAGATTTCTCCTCTCCTGTCCCGATCATGTTTCGTTAGAAGATTTCTCCTCTCCTGTCCCGATCCTGTTACATTAGAAGATTTCTCCTCTCCTGTCCCGATCCTGTTTCATTAGAAGATTTCTCCTCTCCTGTCCCGATCCTGTTTCATTAGAAGATTTCTCCTCTCCTGTCCCGATCCTGTTTCATTAGAAGATTTCTCCTCTCCTGTCCCGATCCTGTTTCATTAGAAGATTTCTCCTCTCCTGTCCCGATCCTGTTTCATTAGAAGATTTCTCCTCTCCTGTCCCGATCCTGTTTCATTAGAAGATTTCTCCTCTCCTGTCCCGATCCTGTTTCATTAGAAGATTTCTCCTCTCGTGTCGCGATCCTGTTTCATTAGAAGATTTCTCCTCTCCTGTCTCGATCCTGTTTCATTAGAAGATTTCTCCTCTCCTGTCCCGATCCTGTTTCGTTAAAAGATTTCTCCTGTCCCGATCCTGTTTCATTAGAAGATTTCTCCTCTCCTGTCTCGATCCTGTTTCATTAGAAGATTTCTCCTCTCCTGTCGCGATCCTGTTTCATTAGAAGATTTCTCCTCTCCTGTCCCGATCCTGTTTCGTTAGAAGATTTCTCCTCTCCTGTCCCGATCCTGTTTCATTAGAAGATTTCTCCTCTCCTGTCCCGATCCTGTTTCATTAGAAGATTTCTCCTCTCCTTTCTCGATCCTGTTTCATTAGAAGATTTCTCCTCTCCTGTCTCGATCCTGTTTCATTAGAAGATTTCTCCTCTCCTGTCTCGATCCTGTTTCATTAGAAGATTTCTCCTCTCCTGTCTCGATCCTGTTTCATTAGAAGATTTCTCCTCTCCTGTCGCGATCCTGTTTCATTAGAAGATTTCTCCTCTCCTGTCCCGATCCTGTTTCGTTAGAAGATTTCTCCTCTCCTGTCCCGATCCTGTTTCATTAGAAGATTTCTCCTCTCCTGTCCCGATCCTGTTTCATTAGAAGATTTCTCCTCTCCTGTCGCGATCCTGTTTCATTAGAAGATTTCTCCTCTCCTGTCTCGATCCTGTTTCATTAGAAGATTTCTCCTCTCCTGTATCGATCCTGTTTCATTAGAAGATTTCTCCTCTCCTGTCTCGATCCTGTTTCATTAGAAGATTTCTCCTCTCCTGTCGCGATCCTGTTTCATTAGAAGATTTCTCCTCTCCTGTCCCGATCCTGTTTCGTTAGAAGATTTCTCCTCTCCTGTCCCGATCCTGTTTCATTAGAAGATTTCTCCTCTCCTGTCCCGATCCTGTTTCATTAGAAGATTTCTCCTCTCCTGTCTCGATCCTGTTTCATTAGAAGATTTCTCCTCTCCTGTCGCGATCCTGTTTCATTAGAAGATTTCTCCTCTCCTGTCCCGATCCTGTTTCGATAGAAGATTTCTCCTCTCCTGTCTCGATCCTGTTTCATTAGAAGATTTCTCCTCTCCTGTCTCGATCCTGTTTCATTAGAAGATTTCTCCTCTCCTGTCGCGATCCTGTTTCATTAGAAGATTTCTCCTCTCCTGTCGCGATCCTGTTTCATTAGAAGATTTCTCCTCTCCTGTCCCGATCCTGTTTCATTAGAAGATTTCTCCTCTCCTGTCTCGATCCTGTTTCATTAGAAGATTTCTCCTCTCCTGTCTCGATCCTGTTTCATTAGAAGATTTCTCCTCTCCTGTCGCGATCCTGTTTCATTTGAAGATTTCTCCTCTCCTGTCCCGATCCTGTTTCGTTAGAAGATTTCTCCTCTCCTGTCCCGATCCTGTTACATTAGAAGATTTCTCCTCTCCTGTCCCGATCCTGTTTCATTAGAAGATTTCTCCTCTCCTGTCCCGATCCTGTTTCATTAGAAGATTTCTCCTCTCCTGTCCCGATCCTGTTTCATTAGAAGATTTCTCCTCTCCTGTCCCGATCCTGTTTCATTAGAAGATTTCTCCTCTCCTGTCCCGATCCTGTTTCATTAGAAGATTTCTCCTCTCCTGTCCCGATCCTGTTTCATTAGAAGATTTCTCCTCTCCTGTCCCGATCCTGTTTCATTAGAAGATTTCTCCTCTCCTGTCCCGATCCTGTTTCATTAGAAGATTTCTCCTCTCCTGTCCCGATCCTGTTTCTTTAGAAGATTTCTCCTCTCCTGTCCCGATCCTGTTTCATTAGAAGATTTCTCCTCTCCTGTCCCGATCCTGTTTCATTAGAAGATTTCTCCTCTCCTGTCCCGATCCTGTTTCTTTAGAAGATTTCTCCTCTCCTGTCCCGATCCTGTTACATTAGAAGATTTCTCCTCTCCTGTCCCGATCCTGTTTCATTAGAAGATTTCTCCTCTCCTGTCCCGATCCTGTTACATTAGAAGATTTCTCCTCTCCTGTCCCGTCCCGATCCTGTTACATTAGAAGATTTCTCCTCTCCTGTCCCGATCCTGTTTCGTTAGAAGATTTCTCCTCTCCAAGAATGAGTTATTGTCAATACCGATGTATTCCTGCAAAATATGCTTTTCTTACTCAGTTTTTTTGTCTTGTTTCCAGTCCAAATATCAAACATTTCTTATATCAAGATCCATTTACTATAGTAAAATGACATAAGATATTAAGTCTTGTTTTCTGGGGAAATAAATACAAATTAAGTGAGTTTTTGCTTAAAGCAAGCAAAATTATCTGCCAATGGTGTAAGAAAAATAATCTTGTTTCTGTTTGAATTAAGATCATTTTTCTGACAACACTGGCAGATAATTCTGCTTTTTTTAAGCATCAACTCACTTCATTTTTATTTATTCCCCCAGAAAACAAGACATACTATCTTATGGCATTTTACTCATCTAGTAAATGCATTTAAGAATTTTTTGATATTTGGACTGGAAACAAGACAAAAATACTGAGTAAGAAAAGCATTTTTTGCGGTGTAGTGTTTAGGCATGGTCTGCGTGCTC
>NW_027509119.1:447500-720000 GCF_051911475.1 Siphateles boraxobius | reverse complement strand
TGTATATTTCTCACATGCAGAGCTTCCTGTTAATTAAAGCTGCTGAAATGAGAGTGTCTGATGTTGGACCTGTTTCAGAGTCACAGGAGGAGAGCTGTTTGAAGATATCGTTGCCAGAGAGTATTACAGCGAGGCCGATGCCAGGTTAGCGCTCCTGTCCAAATGCAAACCTCTGATAAGAATGCATGAATTTAAATGGACAACACAGTTAGCGTTGTAGTGTCGGCAACATAGTAACACAGCAACATAGTGTCGGCCCAGATCCGGCCCACATCTGGGCCGTGTGGAATCTACAGTCAAACCAAAAATGAATCAGACACTTTGAGCTGATCATGTTTTGCTGAAGTGTTTTTTTTTTTTTTTTATTGCTAATACGATCTTTTACACCACCGACTGAACAACATGAAGCATTGCTTGTTAATTGGTTGAGCTAAACTGTTATGATCTAATTGTGTAGTTAAATTTAACAGCTGACAGATATTCAACATATTTCATGTGTGAGACAGTCTAACAGAAGGACGGACAAAACCAGTGAAATATCAACTGATTTGATTTGATTCTTGTCATATTTTATTACCATTTTCTACACTATAGCGAATAAACTGTAATAATGTGAGAAATGTTGAAGGTGTCTGAGTACATTTTGGTTTGACTGTATGTGTACCAGATGTGGGCCGGATCTGGGCCGACACTATGTTGCTTTCTGGGTTGTATATATATTCTTTTTATATATATTTATATATATGTTTCTTTTTATATATATTTTATGAAGCTGTATAAACTGCATCTGTGGCATGCTGTCAATTAATAACATTATTCTGTGGTATTTTTTTCAAACAATAATGCACTTACAGTGGAAGTTTATGGAGCAGGACAGTGTATCTGTTATATCTGGTTCTGCATCGGTCATTCCCTCCTCCCACCAAACGAGGGAGCCGTCATCAGAAGAATAACTTCCGGGTTTCCTTCACTCCTATATCCCATCACTGCTGCTTAGTTATGAGAGAAACAAAGCTTTTCAAAACTTTGAACCAATTGTTTCGCAAAATAATTGATTGTTTGGCGGCGCTGGAAGCGTCTCACGCTGGCGACCCCTGCTGGTCAGAACAGTGTAAATGCAGCAAAAACTCAGTCAAAACACGCAGAAAAACACCTTTAACAAACAAAATGCAGTTTCATTGAAGCTGTCATTTATTAAATGCAATTAACACATCATCCAATACTACTAAATATGAAGAGTCTCTAAAATGTTTATGGTTTACTTTTGACCCCTGCATGTTTACTGACAGGGGTTTTGTGTCACACCGTGTCAACACTGGACGCAACAAATCGTTGCAAATCCATTTATTGTTCGTGTCTGAAGTATCGCAAGCGCTTGACGTACGCCAGAAATAGAACGGGGCATCAGTTTACTCTCGAGAATTTTGCGACGCCTCCAGTGTAAACAGCATCACTGATTATAATGAATTTTATTCGCTTTTGTCGTGTTGCTTAACTCGTGTTTGTGTTACTCTTAAATCCTCTGCGCCTGGATCCTCATCAGTAAATCTTGCCCCATTGACTTTCATTGTAAGTGCATAACTTTAAATACCACTAAGAGACAAGTCAAAATTATTTTCTGTGGTAGAGCTTAACTTGTATAGAAGCCAGAACATTCAAATAATTATTTTCTTTAACGGACTTCCTTCTAAGCCTGTGGGAACAATCGTGTCTTATATCACTGATCCAGTGAATGAGCAGATTTCCCCCATATATCATACATGAATTTATCTGTTTGCTACCATTTATACTCAACTAGAAATGATCTAAAGTATGTCTGCCCAATGCATTTGTACTTTTAATGTCTGTCTGTAGGTTTTTTTTCTGTGCTTAAAATTCAAATTCTTGTCTTTTTATGCTGCTCATTGTTGGTGTTATCTTAATTTGGGTTGTTTAAACATTTCTTTTCATATGCTTCTGTAATATATTTTTATATTACTTTGAAAAGTATAATTCACCCAAAAAAGCTAAATTATTTCATCATTTACTCACCCTTATGTCATTTCAGCCCCATTTGACTTTATTTTTAAATAAGAAATTTTAAAGACTTTTTCTGCATTTTTTTCCTGTGCAATTACAACGAACCGAGACTGATGCATTCAAGATTTAAAAATGACACAAATAGACAATAAAAGCATTATAAATGTAGCCCAAACAACTCAATATTCCATTTATTCTGAAATTATACACATTTTTGTCAAAAAAATGTTGTGAATTTTTTCCAAACGTTAAACTTTTTTTTCTCAACTGTCCACAGAACATTTTCCCAGAAGCACTGTGTAACTTCTAAGTGGTTTTAATTGGGCAAACATTCAATATTTTTTAGTCATTTTACCCCATTGGCAGATAATTTTGCAAAAACTCACTTAATAAATCACTTAAATGCCATCCTGGCTCTCAAGTTCAACTCACTGATTCAATCTAGATGATCTAGAGGATTTTATGGACTTCTTTTGTGTTTCTTTTAAAGTCCTATTGAAAGCTCATAGTAAAAAAAACAACAACGATCTGCTCAAATTTCGCCTGCGTTCCACTGAAGAAAGACAGAGAAAAAGAAAAGAAAGTCAATAGGGATTCATGAGGGTGATTTTCATTTCTGGGTGTTATATTGTTGCAAATGCAAATGTTTTATAGCAAATATCATAATATTTTCTACAGACTTGAGTACAGTATGTTTCTGTCCCAGTTAAACTTGCTTCTGTTTTCACTGTTTGTTTGTCGGCTGCATTATTTTCTGACTGTGTTTGCTGAACTGTTCAATCTGTCTTCTTTGGCTTCCTCGCGGTGTCACTCTCTCACAGCCATTGCATACAGCAGATTCTAGAGAGTGTTAATCATTGTCACTTAAATGGCATTGTGCATCGAGACTTGAAGGTTAGTATGACAGGCTCAAACCTGTTAAAACAAACAATAAACTGCTGGTTCCCACTGTGGACGCCTCCTCTACTCACCCTTGATCCCTCGAAACACAGCTACGCACTGAGAAACGTGTGTTGCCGTGGGCTGAGGGGTAAAAACACAATAATGACCCCAGAGCTATACATTTGTGCATGTAGCACCTAATCGGGGACTGTGCGTTTGACTGTGTAGGATTGTCTTTTTTGTTTGTGTGTGTTGATGGAGACTGTGCCCTTTTTGATTGAAATGCAAAACAGGCATCAGAACCCTAAAGTCAATGATTTAGTGGGTCAAGCACACAGTCGCCCAAGCAAACACCACTTCTGGATTGAGATTTTGGGGAGCAAGACAATAGAGGTAATGATGACAGTAGATGGGCAATGGATAGATTTACAACTATAATTGATAACATTCACAAACAAATGTTTTATTACTGTACAGTAGTGCTGGGAAATAATGTGCCTAATAGTGTAAACAGCGTCAGTCATTATAATCTGAACACACATCTGTATCAGTGTAGACAGCGTCAGTCATTATAATCTGAACACACATCTGTATCAGTGTAGACAGCATCAGTCATTATAATCTGAACACACATCTGTATCATTGTAGACAGCATCAGTCATTATAATCTGAACACACATCTGTATCAGTGTATACAGCATCAGACATTATAATCTGAACACACATCTGTATCATTGTAGACAGCATCAGTCATTATAATCTGAACACACATCTGTATCAGTGTATACAGCATCAGACATTATAATCTGAACACACATCTGTGTCAGTGTAGACAGCATCAGTCATTATAATCTGAACACACATCTGTATCAGTGTAGACAGCATCAGTCATTATAATCTGAACACACATATGTATCAGTGTAGACAGCATCAGTCATTATAATCTGAACACACATCTGTATCAGTGTAGACAGCGTCAGTCATTATAATCTGGAACACACATCTGTATCAGTGTAGACAGTGTCAGTCATTATAATCTGAACACACATCTGTATCAGTGTATACAGCATCAGACATTATAATCTGAACACACATCTGTATCAGTGTAGACAGCGTCAGTCATTATAATCTGAACACACATCTGTATCAGTGTATACAGCATCAGACATTATAATCTGAACACACATCTGTATCAGTGTAGACAGCATCAGTCATTATAATCTGAACACACATCTGTATCAGTGTATACAGCATCAGACATTATAATCTGAACACACATCTGTATCCGTGTAGACAGCATCAGTCATTATAATCTGAACACACATCTGTATCAGTGTAGACAGCATCAGTCATTATAATCTGAACACACATCTGTATCAGTGTATACAGCATCAGGCATTATAATCTGAACACACATCTGTATCAGTGTAAACAGCGTTAGTCATTATAATCTGAACACACATCTGTATCAGTGTAGACAGCGTCAGTCATTATAATCTGAACACACATCTGTATCAGTGTAGACAGCGTCAGTCATTATAATCTGAACACACATCTGTATCAGTGTAGACAGCGTCAGTCATTATAATCTGAACACACATCTGTATCAGTGTAGACAGCATCAGTCATTATAATCTGAACACACATCTGTATCAGTGTATACAGCATCAGTCATTATAATCTGAACACACATCTGTATCAGTGTAGACAGCGTCAGTCATTATAATCTGAACACACATCTGTATCAGTGTATACAGCATCAGACATTATAATCTGAACACACATCTGTATCAGTGTATACAGCATCATACATTATAATCTGAACACACATCTGTATCAGTGTATACAGCATCAGTCATTATAATCTGAACACACATCTGAATCAGTGTAGACAGCGTCAGTCATTATAATCTGAACACACATCTGTATCAGTGTATACAGCATCAGTCATTATAATCTGAACACACATCTGTATCAGTGTAGACAGCGTCAGTCATTATAATCTGAACACACATCTGTATCAGTGTAGACAGCATCAGTCATTATAATCTGAACACACATCTGTATCAGTGTATACAGCATCAGTCATTATAATCTGAACACACATCTGTATCAGTGTAGACAGCATCAGTCATTATAATCTGAACACACATCTGTATCAGTGTATACAGCATCAGTCATTATAATCTGAACACACATCTGAATCAGTGTAGACAGCGTCAGTCATTATAATCTGAACACACATCTGTATCAGTGTATACAGCATCAGTCATTATAATCTGAACACACATCTGTATCAGTGTAGACAGCGTCAGTCATTATAATCTGAACACACATCTGTATCAGTGTAGACAGCATCAGTCATTATAATCTGAACACACATCTGTATCAGTGTATACAGCATCAGTCATTATAATCTGAACACACATCTGTATCAGTGTATACAGCATCAGACATTATAATCTGAACACACATCTGTATCAGTGTATACAGCATCAGACATTATAATCTGAACACACATCTGTATCAGTGTATACAGCATCAGACATTATAATCTGAACACACATCTGTATCAGTGTATACAGCATCAGTCATTATAATCTGAATACACATCTGTATCAGTGTAGACAGCGTCAGTCATTATAATCTGAACACACATCTGTATCAGTGTAGACAGCGTCAGTCATTATAATCTGAACACACATCTGTATCAGTGTAGACAGCATCAGTCATTATAATCTGAACACACATCTGTATCAGTGTAGACAGCATCAGTCATTATAATCTGAACACACATCTGTATCAGTGTATACAGCATCAGACATTATAATCTGAACACACATCTGTATCAGTGTATACAGCATCAGACATTATAATCTGAACACACATCTGTATCAGTGTAGACAGCATCAGTCATTATAATCTGAACACACATCTGTATCAGTATACAGCATCAGACATTATAATCTGAACACACATCTGTATCAGTGTATACAGCATCAGACATTATAATCTGAACACACATCTGTATCAGTGTAGACAGCGTCAGTCATTATAATCTGAACACACATCTGTATCAGTGTAGACCGCATCAGACATTATAATCTGAACACACATCTGTATCAGTGTAGACAGCATCAGTCATTATAATCTGAACACACATCTGTATCAGTGTAGACAGCGTCAGTCATTATAATCTGAACACACATCTGTATCAGTGTAGACAGCGTCAGTCATTATAATCTGAACACACATCTGTATCAGTGTAGACAGCGTCAGTCATTATAATCTGAACACACATCTGTATCAGTGTAGACAGCATCAGTCATTATAATCTGAACACACATCTGTATCAGTGTAGACAGCGTCAGTCATTATAATCTGAACACACATCTGTATCAGTGTAGACAGCGTCAGTCATTATAATCTGAACACACATCTGTATCAGTGTAGACAGCGTCAGTCATTATAATCTGAACTCACATCTGTATCAGTGTAGACAGCGTCAGTCATTATAATCTGAACACACATCTGTATCAGTGTAGACAGCATCAGTCATTATAATCTGAACACACATCTGTATCAGTGTATACAGCATCAGTCATTATAATCTGAACACACATCTGTATCAGTGTAGACAGCGTCAGTCATTATAATCTGAACACACATCTGTATCAGTGTATACAGCATCAGTCATTATAATCTGAACACACATCTGTATCAGTGTATACAGCATCAGTCATTATAATCTGAACACACATCTGTATCAGTGTAGACAGCGTCAGTCATTATAATCTGAACACACATCTGTATCAGTGTAGACAGCATCAGTCATTATAATCTGGAACACACATCTGTATCAGTGTAGACAGTGTCAGTCATTATAATCTGAACACACATCTGTATCAGTGTATACAGCATCAGACATTATAATCTGAACACACATCTGTATCAGTGTATACAGCATCAGGCATTATAATCTGAACACACATCTGTATCAGTGTAGACAGCGTCAGTCATTATAATCTGAACACACATCTGTATCAGTGTAGACAGCGTCAGTCATTATAATCTGAACACACATCTGTATCAGTGTAGACAGCATCAGACATTATAATCTGAACACACATCTGTATCAGTGTAGACAGCATCAGGCATTATAATCTGAACACACATCTGTATCAGTGTAGACAGCGTCAGTCATTATAATCTGAACACACATCTGTATCAGTGTAGACAGCGTCAGTCATTATAATCTGAACACACATCTGTATCAGTGTAGACAGCGTCAGTCATTATAATCTGAACACACATCTGTATCAGTGTAGACAGCATCAGACATTATAATCTGAACACACATCTGTATCAGTGTAGACAACGTCAGTCATTATAATCTGAACACACATCTGTATCAGTGTAGACAGCGTCAGTCATTATAATCTGAACACACATCTGTATCAGTGTAGACAGCGTCAGTCATTATAATCTGAACACACATCTGTATCAGTGTATACAGCATCAGGCATTATAATCTGAACACACATCTGTATCAGTGTAAACAGCATCAGTCATTATAATCTGAACACACATCTGTATCAGTGTAGACAGCATCAGTCATTATAATCTAAACACACATCTGTATCAGTGTAGACAGCATCAGTCATTATAATCTGAACACACATCTGTATCAGTGTAGACAGCGTCAGTCATTATAATCTGAACACACATCTGTATCAGTGTATACAGCATCAGTCATTATAATCTGAACACACATCTGTATCAGTGTAGACAGCGTCAGTCATTATAATCTGAACACACATCTGTATCAGTGTATACAGCATCAGACATTATAATCTGAACACACATCTGTATCAGTGTATACAGCATCAGACATTATAATCTGAACACACATCTGTATCAGTGTATACAGCATCAGACATTATAATCTGAACACACATCTGTATCAGTGTATACAGCATCAGACATTATAATCTGAACACACATCTGTATCAGTGTATACAGCATCAGTCATTATAATCTGAACACACATCTGTATCAGTGTAGACAGCGTCAGTCATTATAATCTGAACACACATCTGTATCAGTGTATACAGCATCAGACATTATAATCTGAACACACATCTGTATCAGTGTAGACAGCATCAGTCATTATAATCTGAACACACATCTGTATCAGTGTAGACAGCATCAGTCATTATAATCTGAACACACATCTGTATCAGTGTATACAGCATCAGACATTATAATCTGAACACACATCTGTATCAGTGTATACAGCATCAGACATTATAATCTGAACACACATCTGTATCAGTGTAGACAGCATCAGTCATTATAATCTGAACACACATCTGTATCAGCGTATACAGCGTCAGACATTATAATCTGAACACACATCTGTATCAGTGTAGACAGCGTCAGTCATTATAATCTGAACACACATCTGTATCAGTGTATACAGCATCAGACATTATAATCTGAACACACATCTGTATCAGCGTATACAGCGTCAGACATTATAATCTGAACACACATCTGTATCAGTGTAGACAGCGTTAGTCATTATAATCTGGAACACACATCTGTATCAGTGTAGACAGCATCAGTCATTATAATCTGAACATACATCTGTATCAGCGTATACAGCGTCAGACATTATAATCTGAACACACATCTGTATCAGTGTAGACAGCGTCAGTCATTATAATCTGAACACACATCTGTATCAGTGTATACAGCATCAGACATTATAATCTGAACACACATCTGTATCAGTGTAGACAGCATCAGTCATTATAATCTGAACACACATCTGTATCAGTGTAGACAGCGTCAGTCATTATAATCTGAACACACATCTGTATCAGTGTAGACAGCGTCAGTCATTATAATCTGAACACACATCTGTATCAGTGTAGACAGCGTCAGTCATTATAATCTGAACACACATCTGTATCAGTGTAGACCGCATCAGTCATTATAATCTGAACACACATCTGTATCAGTGTAGACAGCATCAGTCATTATAATCTGAACACACATCTGTATCAGTGTAGACAGCGTCAGTCATTATAATCTGAACACACATCTGTATCAGTGTAGACAGCGTCAGTCATTATAATCTGAACACACATCTGTATCAGTGTAGACAGCGTCAGTCATTATAATCTGAACACACGTCTGTATCAGTGTAGACAGCGTCAGTCATTATAATCTGAACACACGTCTGTATCAGTGTAGACAGCATCAGTCATTATAATCTGAACACACATCTGTATCAGTGTAGACAGCGTCAGTCATTATAATCTGAACACACATCTGTATCAGTGTAGACAGCGTCAGTCATTATAATCTGAACACACATCTGTATCAGTGTAGACAGCGTCAGTCATTATAATCTGAACACACATCTGTATCAGTGTAGACAGCGTCAGTCATTATAATCTGAACACACATCTGTATCAGTGTAGACCGCATCAGTCATTATAATCTGAACACACATCTGTATCAGTGTAGACAGCATCAGTCATTATAATCTGAACACACATCTGTATCAGTGTAGACAGCGTCAGTCATTATAATCTGAACACACGTCTGTATCAGTGTAGACAGCGTCAGTCATTATAATCTGAACACACATCTGTATCAGTGTAGACAGCATCAGTCATTATAATCTGAACACACATCTGTATCAGTGTAGACAGCGTCAGTCATTATAATCTGAACACACATCTGTATCAGTGTATACAGCATCAGTCATTATAATCTGAACACACATCTGTATCAGTGTATACAGCATCAGTCATTATAATCTGAACACACATCTGTATCAGTGTAGACAGCGTCAGTCATTATAATCTGAACACACATCTGTATCAGTGTAGACAGCATCAGTCATTATAATCTGGAACACACATCTGTATCAGTGTAGACAGTGTCAGTCATTATAATCTGAACACACATCTGTATCAGTGTAGACAGCATCAGTCATTATAATCTGAACACACATCTGTATCAGTGTATACAGCATCAGTCATTATAATCTGAACACACATCTGTATCAGTGTATACAGCATCAGTCATTATAATCTGAACACACATCTGTATCAGTGTAGACAGCGTCAGTCATTATAATCTGAACACACATCTGTATCAGTGTAGACAGCATCAGTCATTATAATCTGGAACACACATCTGTATCAGTGTAGACAGTGTCAGTCATTATAATCTGAACACACATCTGTATCAGTGTATACAGCATCAGTCATTATAATCTGAACACACATCTGTATCAGTGTATACAGCATCAGTCATTATAATCTGAACACACATCTGTATCAGTGTAGACAGCGTCAGTCATTATAATCTGAACACACATCTGTATCAGTGTATACAGCATCAGTCATTATAATCTGGAACACACATCTGTATCAGTGTAGACAGTGTCAGTCATTATAATCTGAACACACATCTGTATCAGTGTATACAGCATCAGTCATTATAATCTTAACACACATCTGTATCAGTGTATACAGCATCAGTCATTATAATCTGAACACACATCTGTATCAGTGTAGACAGCATCAGACATTATAATCTGAACACACATCTGTATCAGTGTATACAGCATCAGTCATTATAATCTGAACACACATCTGTATCAGTGTAAACAGCGTTAGTCATTATAATCTGAACACACATCTGTATCAGTGTAGACAGCGTCAGTCATTATAATCTGAACACACATCTGTATCAGTGTAGACAGCATCAGTCATTATAATCTGGAACACACATCTGTATCAGTGTAGACAGTGTCAGTCATTATAATCTGAACACACATCTGTATCAGTGTATACAGCATCAGACATTATAATCTGAACACACATCTGTATCAGTGTAGACAGCATCAGTCATTATAATCTGAACACACATCTGTATCAGTGTAGACAGCGTCAGACATTATAATCTGAACACACATCTGTATCAGTGTAGACCGCATCAGTCATTATAATCTGAACACACATCTGTATCAGTGTAGACAGCATCAGTCATTATAATCTGAACACACATCTGTATCAGTGTAGACAGCGTCAGTCATTATAATCTGAACACACATCTGTATCAGTGTAGACAGCTCAGTCATTATAATCTGAACACACATCTGTATCAGTGTAGACAGCATCAGTCATTATAATCTGAACACACATCTGTATCAGTGTATACAGCATCAGACATTATAATCTGAACACACATCTGTATCAGTGTAGACAGCATCAGTCATTATAATCTGAACACACATCTGTATCAGTGTAGACAGCATCAGTCATTATAATCTGAACACACATCTGTATCAGTGTAGACAGCGTCAGTCATTATAATCTGAACACACATCTGTATCAGTGTAGACAGCATCAGTCATTATAATCTGAACACACATCTGTATCAGTGTAGACAGCGTCAGACATTATAATCTGAGCACACATCTGTATCAGTGTAGACCGCATCAGTCATTATAATCTGAACACACATCTGTATCAGTGTATACAGCATCAGTCATTATAATCTGAACACACATCTGTATCAGTGTATACAGCATCAGTCATTATAATCTGAGCACACATCTGTATCAGTGTAGACCAAGACCAAGATCAAGGTAACACAAAAGTTATCCAAACACTGAAAAAAACAACCCCAAAATTGACTCAACCCAGGTTTTGTGTAGAAAAAATAACCCAAGATTTTTTAGAGTGAACTCATCATTAGAGATGGATGTGTGCTTCCACCCAGCCCTGCTGCATAATCATCTGAAATGCAACCCTAAAACTTTAAGTAATGTGAAGCCCATTTAAGCTGTGTTCATCGCCTCCAAACCCTGCTCCCTTGCTCTCAATGCTGTGCACAGATAGTGAGTGTGTGCTTGTCACTAACCCACACCCCCTGGTGTTTGCATGCAGTCATTGCATTCAGCAGATCCTTGAGGCTGTTCTGCACTGCCACCAGATGGGAGTGGTCCATCGGGACCTGAAGGTGAGTAGAGATGCTGACGGTCCTAAACACCAAGGCCTTGAATAAGGCAGACAGAAATGGCTGATGAGATTATATAAAGATTATACAAGTGCTTATGAAGTCTGAGAATCAAGTGATCAATGTTATATATTTTTTTCACCATTAATTGCAAAACGCTCAAAATGAAGCCTGCAGGTTTAGTTGGTAATGGTGTTTTCTGTCGATCTTCAGATAAAAACCAGAACAGGCTCTTGTCGCAGCTAATTTGCCAATCAAATGAGCCAGGTGCAACCAGGGGATTGTTTTCTCTGCTCTTAAAATCTGAATTTGCATTGGCCTTGATTCTGCTCTGTGATTGGCTGCTGTCATGCTGTTACATTATGACTTGCACCAAAAAAACAAAAACAAAAAAAAACAAAGCAAATACATTAGGCACAAAACAGTAATGTATATTTTATATTTAACAAAATCTTTACTGAAATCTGATGTGTTTATACAGTATCTCTTTCCATACAACAAAAGCATACTGTACAGTGACCACAGACTGGCACGCTCTAATCTACACTACAAATAGGCAAAACTGGCACATTGAGATTACAAGACTGATATTTGAATATGAACAAGCACAAATGAGGTTTAAGAGCTACGGAAGGGTTTAGAACAACATGAGTGTGTTGTGAATGTTTTCTACACTGCAAAAAATGCTTTTCTTACTTGGTATGTTTGTCTTGTTTCCAGTGCAAATATAATAAAAAAATCTTAAATCCTGAAGCATTTGCTAGATACGTAAAATTAAATAAGGAATTATATCTTATTTTCTTTAAAAAAGTTTAAAAGTTTTTGCTTAAAGAAATAATCTTAATTCAAATGGAAAACAAGATTATTTTTCTCACCCTGGCCATTGGCAGAAAATTTAACCTGCAAAATTGTTCCTCCAGAAAAAAAGATGTAATTCTTTTGTCATTCTACTTATATAGTAAATGCTTCTTGATTTAAGAATGTTTAGATATTTGGACAGGAAACAAGACAACAATTTCAAGTACAAAAAGCATTTTTTGCAGTGTAAACTATTCCTTTTAGAAAATATTTTTGGCAGAAGATTTGTTGGATTAGGCACAACATGACAAAGCAGCAAGCAATACATTATATCCTAACCAGCTTTCATCCTTACCAGCAAAATCAAATGGAATACAGTTGTGGATGTGATATGCTTTCCTTCCTCGTTTATCCCTTATTAGCAAATAATATAATAAAATAGTCTTTCCTACTGTTATGGCTTGTCCAACAATTTGAAGAATGTTGGTGGTTTGCTCTCAGAATTTCATTTGATTGATTTTTATTCAACTTTTAGAGCAATCAAAAAGATTGTGTAACAAAGCAATATTGTACAATTATGAGGACAAACTATTAGTCATTTAGGGCAGACCTTAGGGTTTGAAATGTGGAAGGTTTTATTATGCTTATATGTAGGGCAAAAGAAAGAGCGCTTGTAATAATGTACTACCAGATTCTGCTGTTCAAATTATCCTCAGGCGAATCATAGATCTGCTCTCTAATCTACTCTATTCATCATTATCTCTCTCTTCTCTAACAAAGGACAACATCCGGCTATTCTTTATATTATCTCGACACCCCTGTAATTAGCTTCCGCAGTTCTTATGTTCCCTCCCTTGCCTTGGGTATTTGATGCTGAAATGGAGTAAACTCATGTAGCTTAGCTGTGGTGTTTGCTAAGTAAAGCCTAGTTTCTACTTTGCTAAAACTAGAAAGACTAGACACTGTGATGACAACGTCCAAGTGCAGTGTTTCACCATTCATCCTTCCCTCGGGTCATTCTGACCCGGAATTTTTATTTATTTATTTTTTTTGAAAATTAAATATTCATCTGAGGGGTCCAAGACCCCATGACTTTTGTTGTAATTGAACCACGAATACACAAAATGTGGGTATTAAAATGTATTCGAGGAGTTTTGTGGTTGAAATTTAAAAAAGTAACAAATCCTGACCCCCTTAGGAATGAATGGAATGCGAGGAATGCTTCAGTAGTTGAGTTGAGTTTATTTGACATAAAATGTAGTAATACAGTAACAATTAAAGCAGCAAAACTTCTTTGTCAAGGATAACACAATAAAGTTGCATTAACTTATTTCCATTGAAGTCCTTGTACACATACTAAAACCTAAAAATACTCAAAATTCCAACTAAAAATGCTAAAACTCTACCAAAAAACTATTTTATAATGTCTTCATGTGTATCCGAATGCATATTGAAGAGGGACTGACTTTAGGACCCAGCGGAACAACTTAATGGCACCATATAGAGCTATAAGGGCATCTAGTGGCAAGAGTCATGAAATATCATGTCATGTATATTTTTTACTCAAGAGGTCGGCAAAGACAGCCAATGTAAGATATTTTGAGCTGAATTAAAAGGTTCATGCATGAAATTGTGAGTTATTTTTAATTTAAGTTGAAAGAATGTGAGGAATGTTCTTAAATTACTAAATTACTATTTATTTGTTGATAAAATCTAGTAATTTAAAGGTAAATAAAATAAAAAATATCCAAAAAATTGCATTAAAAAATATTTTCAAAATGAAATAAAATAGGCTTTCTGGACAAAAAAAAAGTTTTAGGGCTTCGGGTAATTTTGACACACAAGGGGAGGATTTGTTACAGAACTCGAGGGAAGGATGAGGAACAACCCAACCGAAAAACCTTTATAGAAAGATCCATATGATTTTGCTGTTGTAGGTCGTGACATTGGCAGTGGCACGCGTCATCTGGGTGAAATGTCTAGGTCACGTAACTTGCTTGAGAGCCCAATCATCTTCGAGTGTAAACTGAACGAGCAAGTGCACATTAGCTTGTGAGATTTGCATCTCGCGCAGCAGCACGGGTATAAATACGGAAGTGGATGCATCGCACATTCAGGTTTTTTCTGAGGAGCCTAGCCTGTGAGCCGGCCGCTCAGCAGTGGCACAGCAGTTGTGGCGATGGGATGTGTAGCGTCTCCGTTCCCTCCTTCAAGGAACGGGGGTTACATGCGTAACCTAGACATTCCCTTCAGTCAGTTAGGTTCGACGTTACATCGGAGTGTCAGATGTAATGGTATCCTTGCCAAAACTCCGCTATTGCTGCCCCTTCCAGCGCTTAGCATGAGCCACCTAATCACCCCGGACCTCCTGGGGCGGAAGATGGATGATTACTGCTGTTCCGCTTGTCAAGTCACCCTCATTTATATGCCTGCTCATTTGCACAACAACAGTGCCTGGTGGCTTGAGAACGCAAACCTTCAAATAGGTTTCAAGGTGCAAGCTTTGGCATTTTTTTAAAAACTTTATCTCCGTTTAAAAAAAAAAACTGAGAAAGCGTGGATTTTCCAAGGGTAAATGGATGCTATGGAGGCCGCATCCTGCCCATAGGGAGAATACACATATGGACTGGCCATTAGGGCCGTGCTACATATGAGGCGGCTCCTGCCTAGTTAGGGGGGAGTCATCATCGAGGTAGAGACGGCAGGGAAGACACAGGGAAGACACAGGCTGGTCAACACCTAGCCCTAGCATAGGGGTCGACCACTGGGCATTCCCTCGAGTGTTAGGCCTGGTGTCGGTCGTCTCCGCCACGTCTGACTGCCGAGGGTGGTGGAGGACCTCCAACTGGGTTCGCCAGCCGGGGAACTCACGTGAGATGCAAAAATAAGCACACGTATCCGGTTCTTAGGAGGGGAATGGCGCAGCAATGAGACACAGAGTGGATCTCCGGTGTTTACTGGCTACTTGAGTCGAGTACACGGGAGGTCACTGGCTCTACACTATTCTTGAAATCAAAGTGAAGGAACGGTCTGTTTCGAGGGAGAATCGAGACATGAAAGTACCCATCTTTCTGGTGAATCGCTGAAAACCAATCTCGGGGACGGATGCATTTGAGAATGCGTTTCTGCGTTAACGTTTTGAATGGGAGCTTTTGAAGGGCTCAATTCAAGACTTGCAGTTACAAGATTGAGCATTACCCACCGCCTTTCTTGGGTACAATGAAGTAGGGGCTATTGAATCCTGACTTCGTATCAGCTTGAGGGACCAGCTCTATCACGTCCTTCGCCAGTCGGACTGTAATTTCTGTCCGTAAGACAGGAGGATCGCTGGCCAGCACGGAGGTGAGCTGAATGCCCCTGAACTTGGGGAGATGCCGGGCAAACTATATTGCATAGCCAAGTCTGATGGTCCGAATGAGACAGCGACACGGGCTGGGAAGTGCTACCCATGCTCCCAGGGACCGTACAAGCGGGGTCAGAGGGACCACAGACTCGGCTATACAGCAAGTAACCTGACCCGACAGGCACAGCATCCCGAAGTGGGGTCTGAGTGTGCGGTGCAAACACGGTTGGGCAGGGGGTGCGTGAGAAGGCATAGCGTCCTCGAAGTGCACGCTGCTGCCTGCTGACGATAGGAGAGGGGGATGAGAGTGACAAGGCATAGCGACGCAGCAGCGTCTGATTAAACTGATGGGTGAAATTCTCAACTGTGTTGCCAAAGAGGCCGGCCTGGGAGATCAGGGAGTTGAGATGCAAATCTCACACGCTAATGTGCACTGGCTTGTTAAGTTTACAATTGAAGGGGATTGGGCTCTCAGGCGAGATCCGTTTACGTCAGTCATGCCTGACTGAAAGGGAACTATAGTGTTGTTGGTTTAACATAGAATGCACTTGCTCATTATGAAGTTGATCGTGGATGTGACAAGCAAAATGGCAAATATATTGTAGTAAAGCATTGGCTTTCCGAAATCAGGAGCAGAGACTAACATTTTCCGAAGAATGTTTTTTGAGATATTGAGCATCGCCATTTTAAAACTCGCAACTCTTCGAGTTAAAATTTAAGGTCGGGCTCTTTGACTTGGGTCGGTATAAGGCTGGGTTATGGTCATTCACACTGTCAGTCCAAATTTGATTATGTGCATATCCGATTGAATTCTGAGCTAAATTATCGATTGTCCACTGTAATATTAAAGTTTGTGTTGATAAAGCAATGACTGCATGACTCCCTAGCATGTTAGCACCTTGATATAACTTACTACAACTAACTGAACCTGACAAACTAGCCTTATAATGTTATAATGGGTTTTGACTGCTCTTTCTAGACTCCCCTGACATAAGAGTCCCTGCGAATTGATGATGAAATAATCAATTCTAAGCTCAAAAATTTAAACATCCACTACTGTGAGAAGCTATTTGTTGATGATTTTTTTAATACCATTACCATAAATAATAGGTGTATATCAGTAATTACTGTAATTATGAATATATACATTCATGAACGAGGCTCAAATGAAAGGGGTTGTCCGAAAGTTTTCAGTATATGTATGTTTGAAGTGCTTGGGTTTGTGCTTAATTAATTATTATTTCTTTCTTTCTTTCATAACAAAAACATTTTCATGACTTGTGTGCGAGTTGAATCATGATTTACTTCAGTCTTAATGGGTTATGCAGAGTTTGCTACTGACCTATTAGATTTTTTACAAATAATTATTTTTGCAAAGACATTCATGCATTCACATGCATATTATTACATTTGGGAAAAACATAACAAAAATCATAAAACATAAAAAAATTGGTTTTTGATGGATTTGAACGTAACAGTTCCATTGCAGCTGCAACATAATTCTACATTTTAAACGTTACCTGTTAACTGTTGTTGCTCAGTCATTTAAGTCTATTCTCAGGGCTCTTCCTGAAGTTCTGCGTAACCCTAGACTTTCCTTTTGAAGACTTGGTTCAAAAATATGTTGTATCAGAGATTGTCGAAGCACAGAAATCCCTCCTCGTTAAAAATAAATGAAAAATAATTTGAAATAAATTTTGAAAATATATAGAAAAAAAGTATTCATAATGTTTTCTTTTTTGACCCAAGTCTTCTATGACAGTGTTTCTCAACTGGTGGCCGCAGAGAGTGCAGTCAAAGAAACAACAGCAGCAAATGTTTTTTCTGATGCAAGACTTTTATTTTGAAAGACGTGCATGAAAGCTGTTGACTTCTGTCAGAGAAAAACACGCTGTCATCATAAAGTAAATACGGTCAGATTAAATGTTGTCAGGCTGTATGTCAGTGTCATTTTTCTAACATTACTTTCGTTATATAAAGTCTCTCACCTCAGAAAAACTAATTTTCTTTACTTGTTATAATGTTCTCTCTTTTAAAGTGCTGTATATAATTCACTATATATAAAGCGCCAGTGAAATTGCAAGCATGCAACGTCGATGAAATTAGCCAAAAAGTTAGCTGGGAAGGTTTTGCATGCAGACATGATGCTTATTCTGTTCATCAGCATCAGTGTCCTTATGTTTTATTAGCAGTTCATGTTAGTAACCCCAAATACTACCGATTCTATATTTGACTGTATGACTGTTGCTAACTTTATTGAATTTTGAAAGACAAAATTGGGACTGCCATTTAATAGCCTGACCTTATACTGTTTATTTCTCCGTGATATTCCTACAATTTATGTGTATGTTACATAAAGTGGGACCTTGTGTGTGTGGTAACCAATTCGCTTTCTTTGAATTCCTAAAAATTTCCCACGCACTAGCGGCCTTTGCTATGTTTGCTATCAGCGTTTTAAACGAATCGTGTGAATTATTCAATGACTCACTCAATAAAACAGTGTTTTGCTGCCATCTACTGGTGGTTTTAGTATCATTACATTATAGCTGAGAGCGTGAGGAAGACTAAAGACGCCTCTCGTCCCACAGCCGAACCAGTTGAGAACCTCTGCTTTACGAGACATCAGTTCATTGAAGATGATTGATGACATTTGTTGTATATACCACAGATCATTGGCATGTGTTCTCTCAATATACAACAATGACTATTTTTTTGTCTGTTAACCCAAAGCCAGAGAATCTTCTCCTAGCCAGCAAACTAAAGGGCGCAGCGGTGAAACTGGCAGATTTCGGTCTGGCTATCGAGGTGCAGGGAGACCAGCAAGCCTGGTTCGGTTAGTATTCAACAAATGACTGGTTTAGAAATCTCAAAATGGTCAGTGACATAATCCGAGAACATTTATATGCTTATTATATTCATGTAGCTCTGGAAAAAAAAGAAAGAGGTGAATATGGTTCACTTCTATTTTAATATTTCTCTAATCTGCATATTCCAAATAAACTTAGACATGCTCATTCTTTTCTGGAAATGCTTGAGATGCTGATACAATTACATTTTATTTCATTATGCAAAACTGACAGCTGTTGTTTCATAACTCTTCTTTGGTGATGTTAGTGCATGTCCATCCTGTTTTGGGATAGTATAAAGAAAGTGATTTTATTATTTTCAATGGATGTATGATTACAACATAGACAGAAAATGTCTTGTATCAGTCGGACATGTTAGTCTGTTATTAATAATCTTTAGCTTTTGCCTCTTTCCTTCTTGGCTAAAGTGGATTTAATCACAGAAAATTAAGATTAAGTTTTACGCGGGTGTTGTGTAATTAGTTTTACTTTTGGACAAACCCTGATCTTGTTAGCATTTAATTGCAATGATCTCTGGGGCTTTTACTCTCAGCTCCAGTTTTCTCTCTCATTACGGGCTTCTTTGCCTCTGGTGTTTGATGGGACATCAGGGACTGGAGATATTTTAGAATTAGGCTGCAATCCAAAGACAAAAAGTAAATTGTACTTAGGATAATTCAGGGGGAGCTCGTTTTGTAGACTGTTTAAAGACAAGAAAAAGTTAACTCAAACTTAAGTTTAAATGAGGTTGTGCTATTTTTCGTTGGTGTAGGGTTTGCTGGAACACCGGGTTATCTGTCTCCGGAGGTGCTGAGGAAGGAGCCGTACGGCAAACCGGTGGACATGTGGGCATGTGGTGGGTAGATTTAACTTCAATTCAATTCAGTGCACATTTATTTGTATGGCGCTTTTCGCTATACACATCATTTCAAAGCAGCTTTTCAGAGTCCAAATGATATCAGTAGAAACTAGAAACTTCTGTGCCAATGCTGGGTGGCCCATCTTACCCCAATGATCTTTTTACTTCAAAATAAAAACTACAACTTTTACTTCACAAACCCTTAAACATGAATGTGTCCTCAAATCTTTCATTAACTAATAGACGCAAATCAACTTTGATATTAATCATAATACAGTGTCAATTAACAGAAAATGCACGAGTCCACATTACAATTTACAGTGATCAGTTATCAGAGGAAACTGTGTAAGTTATGTATTTCAGAAATCTACATATACAAAATCACAGTTAGCTAAAAATGTATTAGTTTAAACAATGTAATGATTTAAGGCAGAAACAATGAGCTCATTGAAGTAATGAATACTTACGTTGTATATCTGTACATAACTTCTTAACATAACAGATTCTTAGCCTTCTTATATCTAGTTGCACTGCAAATTCAAAACACTAAGACTCACTTTTATTTAGTTTTTTTTTGCTATATAATTATAACTGAACTGGCTGGAGAAAATATTAAATATACTTGCATGCTAATTAAGTGCATTAAACGGTAGCATGCTTAACTCTCTGGTGATCTCCGGTCAAAAAACATAATGTTTTTTTTTTTTTTTACTTCATCATACTAAACTTGGTAAAGGTCACACTCTCACACACACACACACACACACACACACACACACACACACACACACACACACACACACACACACACACACACACACACACACACACACACACACACACACACACACACACACACACACACAAACAAACACACACAAATCATGGACTAGAATCGAAAAGGTTAAATGGTCCTGTAAAGAAATAGGCTTTCAGTCAAAAATTGAAAATGAATGGGAAACGGATTTCGCCTGGTGGAAGCGTTTGGTACTGCGCCCAAACAAAATCTCACCGAAAGCTAATTTCTCGAGATCCACAAATTTGTAACACTACTTGTTTAGATTTATGGCTTTGATTTTTGCGCAGTTTTACAGTAAAACGTGTTTTGGAAAATATATATTTCATTAAAAAAATTCCAATTGTATTTTTGCGCATTTTTATAACAATAAACGTAAAATTATGTACAGTTTGTTTTTTTAAGTTTACTTTTTACTTTTTACACTTCTTTAAAAACAGACCCCACTTCAGTCTGTGCTCCAAAACATTCAAGATTTACAATCTTTCATTTTCAGGTCTATGCTCAAAAAGTATAATTTAGTACCATAAATTAGAAAATATTACATTAAAAAAAATTATAAAACATGTTTGATCATTAACGAAGAGCACCAGAGGGTTAAATGTGTAAGTATGAACGAAGAGATAGAAATGATACACATGTTTTATACAATCTAAATAAAAGCCTTTTCATCTGATTTAAAGCTTGCCATTGCAGTGAGCGTGAAATAAACTGTGAAATAATAAACTGTGAAATAATAAACTGTGAAATGAAATTCAGAATAGAGTGAATGAGATCATGAGGAACCAGTCAGCAAATTATGTTTTTTAGACTTACTGGAATTGCAAAACCATTGTACGCCTGCCATTCAGTTGTGTTATTGAGCTTTCAACCGGTGGCTGACCTTATGTTTTTTTTTTAGGAAAAAAAAAAAAAAGAGAAAATAAGTATGGAGTTCTAGCCCAGTTAAAAAAATCACACTGGTAAAAACACTGCCGCATTAAATGTACAAAGTATGTCTGTTAATATCCATAATCATGATGATTTATACACGTTTATATTCATACGATGTGACTATCTGCACCCCAGTTGTCTTCCAGCCAATCAGAATCGAGGATTCAGACAGACCACAGTGTAAAATATAATAACTTGTGTGCATATTATATATTAATATCATATAATTCATACCTACATACATTTTTCTGATTTTATTTGTATAGGTGTGATCCTCTACATCCTTCTTGTGGGTTATCCTCCTTTCTGGGACGAAGACCAACATCGACTTTACCAGCAGATTAAAGCCGGTGCATATGATGTAAGAGTTACCACATTACAGCGTATCATATATAACTTAGCTGGCACTTATTATACCAGTTATACACTATATACTGCATATCATACATTTGAATGATTGGTTTAGATTTAGTAAAATCATACTTTTCCATCAGATCGGGAGTGGCAGAGAAAAAAGAGTCAGATGCCTGAACAAAATACTGTCAAATATTATTTTATTTTAATCTTATATCTGTTATTTAACAGTTGATAGTTGTTTAATGCTGATCTAACCAGCAGAAAACACTCGCCGGGTTTAAACCCCAGTTGTGCAGGCGGGGCATGTTGTCACACTGCGTTACAATGAGCCCCTGTTAGAACTATTATATTATATTATATTATATTATATTATATTATATTATATTATATTATATTATATTATATTATATTATATTATATTATATTATGAATTCAATTGAGAAACCATGAGAAAAGGGTGAATAAAGACTGAGAGTCAATGTTCAGAAATGATTAATTATTATTATGTTTTGAACTACGCTGTATAGCTGTGTTTTGCGTGTGTTTGTCGTCAAAATCAAAAATGTTATTTTTAAATATAAAAAAAAGCCATGATTTTATATGAAAAAGCGAATAATTGTATTTTATTGACAAATTATTTTAGTTTGTCTTGTATATTTTTTGGATTAGATCAGATAATATTTTAATCTGTCATACGGTCGTTACAGCATGCTATATGGGGCATGTTGTCACACGTCACGTCCATTTCTTCAGGGTAAATCAAAAAAAAGTATACACTGTATTAATGAAACAAAACCGCATAACTGAACTAGACATGTGGGACATCAATGTGGGAAAAAATAAATACTCTGAACCCCAAGTGGATTTCAACAAACTGAGCAAATCAAGAAGTGTTAGTTTGTGTCGTCCTGCAACTATACACCTCCTCTTCTGAACGCCTCTCTGTTAATCATCGACAGGCCATGCAGAATTACTGAAGAAAAGCCAATTATTATGAGACCGAGATGTTATAGTGACCAATGATATGTTCACTGTATTTTCCGTGTCAGTGGTTTTTAAACCTTCTCACACACTCACTTTCCTGTTAAGCTGATGATGTGAATCTGGTGTGAGAAAGAGAGTGAACGCACTGTGTTTGAAACCACTGTTTTATGTGGTATCGTGTGTGTGTGTGTGTGTGTGTGTGTGTGTGTGTGTGTGTGTGTGTGTGTGTGTGTAGTTTCCCTCTCCTGAGTGGGACACAGTGACACCAGAGGCCAAAGATCTGATCAACAAGATGTTGACTATAAACCCTGTCAAACGCATCACAGCAGCGGAGGCCCTCAAACACCCCTGGATCTGTGTATGTACACACTCTCTCACACACACAGTCACTGATATATAGCTTAACGGGGACGTTGCATAGACTTACAACGTTTTTTATATATATACATATATTAGGGCTGGGCAACGATTAATCGCATCCAAAATGAAAGTTTGTGTTTATGTGTGTGTACTATGTATAATTATTTTGTATATATTGATACACACACATGCATGTATAAATAAAAAATATATTTATATTTATATATAATATAAATTATATAAAAATATATATGCAAATATATCTTACATATACATGCAATATGATATTTAAACAAAATAAGAAAAAATGACACAAATTTACACACACTTTAAGCTCCTTCTTCAAAACTATGCTAGAAACATGTTAAATAATGCCTCATCTTAAAATAGTTGTTAATGTATTGTTTCCCTGTTTATATCGCTAGATCTTAAGATAGTTGTTAATGTATTGTTTCCCTGTTTATATCGCTAGATCTTAAGATAGTTGTTAATGTATTGTTCCGTGTTTGTGTCGCAGCAACGCTCCACGGTGGCCTCCATGATGCACCGACAGGAGACGGTGGAGTGTCTGAAGAAGTTCAACGCCAGGAGGAAGCTTAAAGTGAGAAACGCACACTTTAAGCTCCTTCTTCTTCATCTTCTTCTTCTGAGAACAAAATTATGCTAGAAACATGCTAGCAACATGTTAAATAATGCCTGGATGTTACAACTTACTAGCAATTTGCTAAAACATTTAGCCTAAGTAATGTAAATATTCATGATAGAAACATACAAGAAACATATTAAATCATTCCAGCGAAATGCTAAAATATTCTAACAATGTGGTAAAGCATGTTAGCAACATGTCAAAACGTGTTATCAATGTGCTAAATCATGCTAGAAACATGCTAGCACCATACTAAATAATGCAAGCGAAATGCTAAAATATCCTAACAATGTGTTAAATCATGTTAGAAACACGTTAAAACATGCTAGCAATGTGGTAAAGCATGTTAGCAACATGTTAAAACATGTTAGCAACATGTTAAAACGTGTTATCAATGTGCTAAATCATGCTAGAAACATGCTAGCTCCATACTAAATAATGTTAGCAAAATGCTAAAATATCCTAACAATGTGTTAAATCATGTTAGAAACATGCTAACAAAGAGTTAAATCATGTTAGAAACATGCTAACAAAGTGCTAAATCATGTTAGCAACATGTTAAAACATGCTAGCAATGTGGAAATCAGGCCCGAATCATGCTAGCAACATGCTAAATCGTGTTAGCAATGTCCTAGAAAAAGTTAACATTTTGACTTTGAGTAAAAGCTTTTCAAAGTTAATTCAAATTTTCAGACAAGGCTTTTGTCAAGCCAATGTCAAAGTTTATCATCAAACTTCACTCATCTAGTTATAATTAATGCTGACTAATCATAACCACTCCAGGGTCCTTCAAACAATACCATGACATTTACATCGTGCAACCTTTTTTTTGTAAGGGACACACCTTTAAAAGTTAAAGTTAAGTTAAAGTTAGGGTTAAGTAAAAAAAAACTTTAAAGATAGGCCCATATTGAAATGGCAAGCCATTTTACTTCCATAATCTGATGTATTTCCATGCGATTCATTGAGAAAATAGTGTGGGATTGACAGTTATCCATTAGAAATGATTTGGATTGTGAAAAGAAAGTTACAATAAGAGATGTTTGGAGGGCAAGGGTTGAATTTTAACGAAGGTTATGAAGATAATCAGAAACATTAGGTAAATAAATAACGTAAATTCTTGAGTCATATTGACTCTGATTTGGTGCTATAGCCTGAATGGCACAATCCTCAAACATGAGATGCTTTAAAAGGCTGGATTAATTGTTATCCACTATCATTGACTGATATGTTACACAGTGACCAAGACTCGTGGTTAAGTTGAGCTTTCCTCTGTTTTAGGGAGCTATTCTCACTACCATGCTTGCTACACGAAACTTCTCAAGTAAGAAACACTTCACTTTACTTTACATTTGCTATTTAATAGTTGTTTGTTCATTGAATCATTTAAAGAAATTTGGAGTTATGCTCTTTTTATGCTTCAGAAGTTGTAAAACATGTCAGATATGATTGAAGATTTAACATTTTCATTGGAGTTGTGCTGCAAGATTAGTTGATTTAAAGTCTAGGATTTAATGAAATAAAATTGTAGTGTCCCCATGCACTATATTTCAAAGTTAATGGGTTATTTCAGTATGGTTTTTGCCTTATTGTGCTAATAGCTTTTGATATCAAATCTGCAGTAATATTAAATGTATCATATCACGGTTCAAATTGCAATCACGATATGTATCAAAATAATCACAATATATACTTTTTTATCACATTGTGCAGCCCTATAACAAAGTGTCTCATAATAAGTAGCATTTTTTTCTTTTTTCAGTGTCTTATTACAAATTCAGTTATTTAACTCTACTGACACAAATATTTAATATTCTGCTCAATCATATTTCATTATATTATGCAAATCTTTGGTTACGATTCATTCAGAGGTTTTGATTTCGAAGCCAATGGATCATGAATCCGTAACGCACAGTGATTAAAACTGTGGATTTGTGTTATTTTAGACTAGTTTGCCCCTAATTCTTTCCTCTTTATGTTCACATTCATTTTTTCATTTCACTCGACAGGCAAGAATCCATACAAGAAGCCTGATGGTGTTAAGGTACGTTAAATAAACCTCAGTATTAAACTTTGACGCATACTTCGTGACTTATTGTTTTTGCCTGGTGTATGATTAAACGGGTGAAAGAAATGAAGAAAAGGTATGTAGGAATGATCTGAAAGGTCAAGACATTATTAACCTGATCAGCTGGGTTATTGTGGTGTGTTAACTTTCACCCAGTAGTACTTACAACTGATTTGCATCAGGATCATAGAAGCTGATGCGTCTGTTTGGTTATAAAGTTGAAATTTTACAGAGATATTACTAGAGGTTTTTTTTCCCTTAAAAATTGTCTCAAAGTAAAGGGCCCATGTCCCCCAGTTATGATTAGGGCTGGGTAAATATATCGATTCATCAATGCATTGCAATTATTTGTTTCTCAATTCAATATCGATGCATCAAATCCTATGAATCGATTCAGCCCACCGGCCAGTGGCGGCGCTGTGGGCAACACTCTAGTGAGAGCGTTCAGCGTTGTACAAGACGCGCTTTACCAAAACAGCAAGATGACGGACAGTAGCTGCACTCCGTTCAAGCCTGCACCGCCAGCCAGGGACGTCGTTAGGCCTATTTTAGGGGGGCTGAAGCTACCTCAACATGTTCCTAAGCCCTTTAAATGATAATAAGAACAACAATAAGTCTCCGGGAGTCTCCCGCATATTGATAGCGGCTCCCTGATGTCCGCAAATTAGTTCAAATCTCCTGAAATCTAGAGCTCGCGAGCTCCAAACCGCGTAGCGCGCGCACGACAGAGAGGAAGAGAGCGAGAGTCCTTGCGAGCGTGTGCCTCACGAAGCGCATCTTTTTTATGAGTATGCACATTTTGTGTTTCTGTTTGCATTTCTTTTATGACTTGAATGTATAGGAAGAAAGAAATATACTTTCTATTACAGTTACGTGCACTTTAGAGGTGTGTTAATAAAGCACCTGTTTGTTACAGTAGTGGTTTGTATTCAACACATGTACAATATTGTAGGCCTACAGTTTGTTCTGCTAAATAAAACCATGACAGGAAACATGCTGGGGTCAATTTGTTCTTAAACATTGGTAATACTGCGCACATTATTTTAAAATATACTCTGGTACTTAATTACTTGTGTATTTACTAATTATTGAATCGATATCGAAGCTAATAAATCAATATCGAATCGAATCAAAGCCTCAAGAATCGAAATCGAATCGAATTGTGAAATTCCCACAGCCCTATATAACAATACCCAGCCCTAGTTATGATGGTTGCTACACCCCTGCACGTGCGCTGAAGGAGAGACTCGAGCTGTATCTAGAGACCAGCATTTATCTAATATATAGCACAGAGACTTGGGGTTGAGCTGTTTTGACTTGGGCCAGTTAGTAACCAAACGGTTAAAATGCCTTAACAAATACCATTGCACAAGTCAAGTCACCTTCATTATACAGCGCTTTTAACAATATAGATGTTTCAAAGCAGCTTTACAGTGATAATAGAGATTACAGTAACAGAGATTGTTTAGGCTTTACAGCAGACCTAGAATAAAGTTATTGTCCAGCTAAACTTAGTTTTTGATTAATTCACTTCCGTTGCAAAGATCATTAGTTATTAACTTAGGATCCGCTGACACGGCACCGTTTTAACTGAAAACAGAAAACATTTAATGTGTTCTGGCTGTTCATTTGCATGACAGCGTTGTTTTGTGGCTATAGATCGTGACTTACTTCCTATTCGGACGGGATCAGCTTTACAAGGGTAGATGGAGTAATGTAATTGTACCACAGGTCGTCTGTAATAATAATGGCCATTTCGCACTTTTTTTGACATAAGATATCTCGGTAAAACTAGCAGAATTAACTCGATTTACACACCGCCGTCACCGTTCTATCATCATGTGTGTATTACGTTGCTTCCTGATATCATGTGCGCAAACACCTATAACCTATATTTATATATAAAACAGTTATGTCCGGTCGAACTATGTATTAATTAACTTCAGATTGGATTGTGTTGGTAATCTGCACTTACCCAACGCTAAAAGATGTTTCGTGCCTCTAACAAGTGCTTTCGATCTTCTTCTGATCTGAGTTTTGCCACAGATCTGTCCCAGCGTCTAGAGCGCAGCTGAATGCTTTTTCATGCATAGTTAAATGGTGAGTGACAGAATGAAACCGGAAATGAAACTATGGAAAAGATCCATTTATTTATGAACAGAACCATCAGCTTTAATATCATTTTCAGAGCACCTCATTAAATGTATACTTGCATGGCCTTTGCAGTGAAACATTTCGTGAAGTTCATGAAGAAGGATTTCGTCTCAACCGATTTCTTCGGCGTTGACTGAAGAATCGGTGATGAACTTGCGTGGTTGGTTTGTTCATTGTCCACACTCCTGATGTTGTCCTTTGATTCTGTTCTGGTTGAGAGAGTCCTCTCTCTCCTGACTGAGCACATGGCTCATGGCCTAGTGTGGCCACGCAGGACAGCTATGCCAACGTACCGAGAAGGCCAAGAGAGGGAAGAGCTTGTGTAGAGGCCATTTAAAGTCTGAGAAAGGTCCCACCTCTCAGAGTTGCCTCGACCAATAAGAAAGAGGGAATTTCCAAGCGAGAAGATTTATGGCTCTGTTTCAGGTGGGGTTAGACGTAGGCATTGCTGTTTGTGTTCATTTATACACACACTGCATTCTATGAGAAGGTGATGTACACTAAGTGTGAGTCATTAAATGAGGATTAATTAGATAGGAGACACGATACAGGTGGGGTTACATTGACCGTTGGTTCTATCATAAAATACATAGTATCAAAGACATAATATTATCAAAAGACACTACACAAGACAGTAAATCATTCACACAGTGTCCTGGGGTGCATGTTCATTTACAGATCAGTTCGTTCATAAATTAATGCAGGAAAGTCTGTTTTAAGGGCTTTGGGTCTTTCCTATGGCCTTTGCTTTTTCCACGTGACCACATTTTTAACAGCAATAAAACCAACTTATCTGATCGAGTTATGGTAACCAAGACCCTTCTTGCCCTTGTTGGGGGGATAGGACCATAGATCCCAGAGAACAGAGAGTTTTAAAGATTATTTGTGAAATCTAACAAATAATTGTGTCTGATTTATCTCAGTCGTTTCACATGCACACACTGTCATACAAACACATAAATAAATAATTATTCACATTGAAGCGACTGCACATACATGTTTGCTTAGCGTGTTTAATGGGTGAGCATGTGCACGCGTTAGTGCTCTTTTGGGTCATGGCTTTAGTAAGCATTTGTGAAGGGTAGGTCAGATCCAATGGGGACACATAGTATACAGTATACAGTATATATACAGTATATCTTTTTATAAACAGTCATCTTTGTCTACATGCTTATTTGGTTTAGCTTTCACAGTATTAAAGTCCCCCTGAAGTCAATAATTGTATCCCTTAAAACTCATCTTTGATCACCAAAATGACTTATTGAAATGTTTTTTCCTTGAAAAAAAAATGTCTTCGTGCCTTAAAATATCTTGAATGTACTCGACACCCTTGCCTCATTTAGTATACGTGGTTCTATGAATATGCAAATGAGCCCCGCCTCCACTCACTCACTCACTCACTCAGAGATCCACTGGTTGACGATCACACGTTGATCTGATTGGTTACAAGGTAGTTTGTGATGTCAGAAACACCAGCGATTTCAATCCGTGTTTTTGAGACTGTCTTTGGTTCACTGCAGATTTAAGGAGAAAATACTCAGCAATGCTGTCGACTTATGAATTTACACATGGATTGTCTTAAAGCGTATTAAAAACAACACACAGGCAAATAAACAACATTAAACGCTGGATTTTCACCACAGGAGGACTAACATAATAAAACAAATATTGTGTTTAGATAGTTCATAAATAGTTCAGTCTCTTCTGTTCTTGAGGTCAGGCATTCAGTGTCACTGAGTAACCTCATCTTTATCTCTCACACTCTGATTCACAGCTCTCTCTCTCTAGCTTATAGACACTAACATGGGTTGTGCCTTTCAAAACTTGTGAAATCTGAATCTGTTCTAAATGAGTCTTAAGCCGGGTGCACACTGTACAATTTTTTTTTATAATAGTCTACTTTTTCGATTGTTGCTTGTCAGATTGTACGAACATGATCCTCGCTGTAAGTCATGTCACACTGTAGGATCTCAGTGGTCATTAATGCCAGACATACGGCAGTCAAGACGCGTTAAAAACGAACGCACACAAGAAAACTCCTCGGTGACATTGAGTTGCGTTTTACGCTGGATTGAAATGGTGGCTACAAAGAAATCTCTAACGTTAATTTTGGTCATGGCTTGTCTTGAAAAATGAAGACTATTTGACGGTCGTCGCAGGAGAAAAATCTCATGACACTGCTAGAATTTCGCCTGAGCAAGGGTCATTCATTGGCTGTCGGCGAACATGTCAAACTATCGATCAAAGACTTCAGATTTTAGTCTAGGAATCTTTTAGGATTTGCAAAATTTGTCTCAGACGGCCTAATCGTGGGCAAAATCGTACAGTGTGCACTCGCCTTTAGATGAGTTTTGGAACCGTGTTCCTGTGTTTTTAACAGTGTATATTTTAGCAGTTGCAAGTTAGAATTATTAATACATTACGCAGTGATATGGAAATCTATAAGGTATGAAAACTTACGTAACCAGTCTACACCCAACATCGGAGGGCCAGTTCCCCATCTGGCTATACACTCAAAATTGTATTTTGAAAGTAATTAAAAGTAAATAAAGCTGCAAGCAGCAGTTTAGGGGCCACACGCAAAAGAGGCATGATGAGGAGTTATGCAAATATGGCCGGGAGCATCAGAACAACTGTAACAATGAGTAATGAAAGACATTTTCAGATTGTTTTAGTTCAAATGGTTGAAAAATCATAAATACAATCAAAACGTTGGGGTTGGGGCACAGATTTCGAAGGTTTTCCTTCCTTTCTGACATTATCAGGATGGACAATATTCACATTGTCACGTATATAAACTACCCCAGTGCCCCTTTTGTATGACTTTCCAATGAATTAGAGTACATCAGCTTTTCCAAGCGTTGGCACCATGTGGCTTGTGGAAATTTGGGGTTTGTTGTTTTTGATTAGAGATCTTTGATTAGTTCTGGTCTTTCTACAGACATTATGCAGACCATTTTGAATTCAAGAGGTCCTTCTATAAGGAGGCTCTATGCTTTCATGTGGCGGCTATTTGTGTCATGGTGCAGAGAGCACGATCTGGATCTAGTTCAGTGCTGGTGTTGCTTTTATGAGTGTTGTTCTGTGGGCTCAACCATAACTACACTGTGACATAACAGTGACATCAACACTAAGGCAACTACTACAGAGTGTATGTTAGAGGCAATTGCTGGTGAACATGCACCAGTTGAGTTTGTTGCTTTTGGTAGACATTCACTTGTTTCTCGTTTCATGTGTGGGATTAGACTGCCGAAACCTTTGTTTCTTGCTTGTGTTCCTTCTGGAAATGATCTGTAGTCCTAGAAGGATTAACAGGGCCTCCGCTTGAACCACTGGAGTCAGCTTCAGACAGAATTATGACCCTTAAGATGATTTTGTTGTTGGTTTGCTTTGATATCCCTCACGAGGAATGCTTTACAGGGCTTATTGGTGAGCCCATTTGTTATGGATTTTGCTCACAGCCAGGATTTTTTGTGACTGAAGTTAAGTTGCCTACCTTTGAGTCACAGGAGACTGAGAGACTACCAAAGCGTTGTCCTGTGAGGGTATTACACATTTACAGTTACCACATGAGCCAGTGGTATAAATCTGATCAGTGCTTCAAAAACGCAATGGAACATGCCGAATTGGGCAGACATCATTTTGGCCAAGCTGTCTTACGAAGCTGTCAATCACTTATTATACCCAGTCTATAATTCAGTCAATCACTGTGGCAGGTGTTAGCTGTATTATTAATGTATACTGTATACTGTCTACTGCAAGCAAGGATTAAAATTAGATGGGGATTTAGGCTTAATGTATCAAAGATTAGATTTATAATACAGACAATATTATAAAAGGTTGCTCTTAGGGGTCTAAGGTGTTTATGGGGTTCTTGAGATGCTTTGACATGCCCTGACATTTGTGCTTTTTTCAGTTGCTTATAAACATATTAATGGTGAAAGTGTCATTACACTCTATTCTGCACAAACAGGGCTACCATAATATGTGAGCAACATGTATGTTTGTATTTTTGAGAGAATATTGTTTAAGCATGGTTATTGAAAAAACAAAAAAATAAAGTTTCTGAAAGAAGGCTATAAAACACATACTAAATATGTGTCCACAAGACTTTTGACTAATGGATGTCTCTTTGCGGATACACCATATTGCGATTAGAACAAACCACTTAAGAATAAAGAACTTACTCTTCACTTCTACTACTATTTACTATTCAATCTGATAGGTAGCATGATCCGTCAGTACAACGGCTCCTGAAGACAAGAAAGCTGATGACGTGTATTACAGGCACCCTTTTATACTCTCGTGTGACATCATGAACTGCCGTCTGCCAATGATTTATTGTCATGTGTTCACACATGCTTCAGACACCGGTCTCGCTGATAGCATCCCCATACTGTCAACTCTTGTCTACAACTTTGAAAGGGAAGTAGCAGAGCTTTGTTTATAACATGTTTTTCCTATTGTATATGCTTTGATCATATCTTTCCTTTTCATGAATGAGAGGATAATAAGATTATTGTTGCTAGATGTCTTGCTCCATTTCAGTCAATTATGCAGTAGCATTGACACAATGAGAAATGCATCATTATCTGGTAGCATGGCTATAATAAGATTTGATTTTTTATGTCTTACTGCATCTAACTGCAGAAAAGGAAGCCTAACTCTGCAGAGCTTGAGATGTGCTGGATATTACAATATCAGTATTAACTAAATTATTTTGTTACTAGTTTGGTAGTTCTCTTCACTATTGTTCAGTGTTTAGATGTAGACTGCAAACTTTTCCAGCTCTATGTGTACATGAGCCCATCCTTCATTTATTTAGTAAAACGGTGTATTTTACTTCAAAACATTGAAAGTTATAACAGCTCAACCTGAAATGTTATAAACATATGTGTAGCCAATGACACATTACAAGAAGATTGTCGGTTTTTAATGCAAAAAGTGGTTTAGGGATGATGTTTAGTTTTTCATTAACATTTGGCCTCCTCTAAATGTGTTGAACATCCATGTTCTAATATCATAAGGATCCAAGCATAATGCCTTCAAAATGTATTACATATCTGCTTCAAATCCTCTGTGGTTTTCTGATGTTTTGTTGTTTTTTTACATTGATCCCCACAGCATAATAGGGGCACTTTAATTAGCATAACAAGAATAAAACAAGCATTGACATGATTATTATATTCAGGATTACCTTCAATTCAGTTTCATTCCAGTCTCTGTAGGGAACACTCTTTGTATTTAATTGGGCTTTTTGTCTTAAAAACATAGTCAAAGAAAAACATAATAACTGCCTAAAGGGAAATGAGGCATCATTTGATACCAATGAAAAGTCTTTGCTGTTTAATGATCCTGTGAATTACTTGTACATGAACCTCATCTACAGGGTTATTCTCTTAGGAGTCCATTTTTCCCCCCTTTTTTATCAGTCACACATTTATGCTTGATACACTTTTGTGACTTTTAAATAACTTCTGGTTTACACAGCATAATTCAGTCAGAAGTTTGTGCGTTGTGTAAAATTCCCTTTTGCATAAATGACATTTGCCATCTGGTTATTTGACAGTCCATTTTGCTGTAGTTGAGGAATAGTTAATTGTTGTCATTTTGATAAAATATGCTAATTAACTATTCCTTCAACATCCAGGTAATGCAAGCTGTGTAATTTCAATGATTTGCTGGTCTAAAGCTTTGCTTGTCTGCCTCTGTCCATCTATAGATCAACAACAAAACCAGCGTAATCAGCAGCCCTAAAGAACCCTCTCCTGCTCTGGTACTCTGTCTGTATGACTGTTTGTCAGATGCTTTTTCTTCCCATTGGCTTCACACTTCTCATTTTTAATGTTACCTTTTTTCTTTGTTAGAATTCTGTTCAATTCACGTTCACTTGTGTAAAATCCTGCATTAAAGTCCCCCTGTAGTCAACAATTGTATCCCTTAAAACTCATTTTTGATCACCAAAATGACATATTTAAACGTTTTTTCCTGTGAAAAAAAATCTTCATGCCTTATAATATCTTGAATGTAACTCGACACCCTTGTCTCATTTAGTATTCGCGGTGGTATGCATATGCAAATGAGCCCCGCCTGCCGTCTCCACTCACTCACTCACTCAGCTCAGAGATCCACTCGTTGACGATCACACGTTGATCTGATTGGTTACAAGGTAGTTTGTGACGTCAGAAACACCAACGATATCAAAGCGTGTTTTTGAGACGGTCTTTGGTTCACTGCAGTTTTAAGGAGAAAATACTCAGCAATGCTGTCGACTTATGAATTTACGCATGGTTTGTCTTAAAGCATATTTAAAACACCACATAGAGATATAAACAACGTTAAACGCTGGATTTTCACCATAGGGGGACTTTGAGATAATGCAGTCAGTCAAATAATTACCTATGTCTTCTGAAAGTGCGACTATATATTGTTCCATTTATTTTTGATTTCAAATGTGGCCTATTTAATATGTCAAGCAATCGTAACAATTCCCATGACATAAATTTGTACAGTGGACTGGAGTACTATTGAAATGTTTGAATGCCACATACATGATTTTCTTCACCTGTTCGTGAATTTGACGTACTAATAATTTAGTCTGGGGTTTCATGAGAGTTTTGAAAATGTTTAAGTTCTTAACATTTTGGGAGGTTTTATTTCATTTGGTGCTTAAGGGTCTCCATGTAGCGTTTGTCCGGTACTCGTGTGTTTGCTAACTGAGGATTCTTTCCTAGTGCATACATGAACTAACCACGTTTTCCCAACACGCATCACTGAACATACATGTTAAGAGTGTAAAGACGTAGTCAACAGTTTATTTGGTCCCACTTTATATTAAGTGGCTTTAAGTACTATGTACTTACATTGGAACTAATAATTTGATACAATGGACTTATTGTGTACATACATGTTTTTACACTGTACTTATATTTAAAAAATACCTGCATGTAATTACAGCTGTAATTAATTTATGTAATTACATTTGTAATTACACAGTTGACCCTTCCCTTACACCTTAACCCACCCTTAAACCGACCCATACCACCACACCTGACTCAACCTTACCCGTATCACACACGCCTGACCCTAACCTTACCAGTATCACACACACCTGACCCTAACCTTACCCGTATCACACACACCTGACCCTAACCTTACCCGTATCACACACACCTGACTCTAACCTTACCCGTATCACACACACCTGACCCTAACCTTACCCGTATCACACACACCTGACTCTAACCTTACCCATATCACACACACCTGACCCTAACCTTGCCCGTATCACACACACCTGACCCTAACCATACCCGTATCACACACACCTGACCCTAACCTTACCCGTATCACACACACCTGACCCTAACCTTACCCGTATCACACACACCTGACCCTAACCTTACCCGTATCACACACACCTGACCCTAACCTTACCCACCTGACCCTAACCTTACCCGTATCACACACACCTGACCCTAACCTTACCCGTATCACGCACACCTGACTCTAACCTTACCCGTATCACGCACACCTGACTCTAACCTTACCCGTATCACACACACCTGACCCTAACCTTACCCGTATCACACACACCTGACCCTAACCTTACCCGTATCACACACACCTGACCCTAACCTTACCCGTATCACACACACCTGACCCTAACCTTACCCGTATCACACACACCTGACCCTAACCTTACCCGTATCACACACACCTGACCCTAACCTTACCCGTATCACACACACCTGACCCTAACCTTACCCGTATCACACACCTGACCCTAACCTTACCCGTATCACACACACCTGACCCTAACCTTACCCGTATCACACACACCTGACTCTAACCTCACCCGTATCACACACACCTGACCCTAACCTTACCCGTATCACACACACCTGACTCTAACCTTACCCGTATCACACACACCTGACTCTAACCTCACCCGTATCACACACACCTGACCCTAACCTTACCCGTATCACACACACCTGACCCTAACCTTACCCGTATCACACACACCTGACTCTAACCTTATCCGTAACACACACATACCTGATCCTAACCTCACCCGTATCACACACACCTGACCCTAACCTTACCCGTATCACACACACCTGACCCTAACCTTACCCGTATCACACACACCTGACCCTAACCTTACCCGTATCACACACACCTGGCCCTAACCTTACCTGTATCACATACACCTGACCCTAACCTTACCCGTATCACACACACCTGACCCTCACCTTACCCGTATTAACATACATGTATCCTAACCTTACTCGTATCAAACACACCTGACCCTAACCTTACCCGTATCACACACACCTGACCCTAACCTTACCCGTATCACACACAGCTGACTCTAACCTTACCCGTATCACACACACCTGACCCTAACCTTACCCGTATCACACACACCTGACCTAACCTTACCCGTATCACACACACCTGACCCTAACCTTACCCGTATCACACACACCTGGCTCTAGCCTTACCCGTATCACACACACCTGACTCTAACCTTACCCGTATCACACACACCTGACCCTAACCTTACCCGTATCACACACACCTGACTCTAACCTTACTCGTATCACACACACCTGACCCTAACCTTACCTCTATCACACACACCTGACCCTAACCTTACCCGTATCACATACACCTGACTCTAACCTCACCCGTATCACACACACCTGACCCTAACCTTACCCGTATCACACACACCTGACTCTAACCTCACCTGTATCACACACACCTGACCCTAACCTTACCCGTATCACACACACCTGACTCTAACCTTACCCGTATCACACACACCTGACCCTAACCTTACTCGTATCACACACACCTGACCCTAACCTTACCCGTATCACACACACCTGACCCTAACCTTACCCGTATCACACACACCTGACCCTAACCTTACCCGTATCACACACACCTGACTCTAACCTTACCCGTATCACACACACCTGACCCTAACCTTACCCGTATCACACACACCTGACTCTAACCTTACCCGTATCACACACACCTGACCCTAACCTTACCCGTATCACACACACCTGACCCTAACCTTACCCGTATAACACCTCAATAGCAGCAAAAGAGTTTTAAAATACAACATGAACACAATAAGTACATTGTACATAATTTTCAATGTAAGTACATAATACTTAAAGCCACTTGATATAAAGTGGGACCGTTTATTTTGTATGGCTGTATTGATAAATGCTGGTGTTCTAGACATTTCCTACACTACCAGTTAAACGTTTTCACACATACTAACTCATTTATTATTACTACTAATTCATTACTCTTATTATTAGTGTTGCTTGTGAAGCGAATAACAAGTTTAGTACAAATTTCGACACCTAACTCGACTCGCACCTAATAATGAGTTCTCAAATTATGCTGCTTATCGAGGACAACATTGCTATGAGTTTTATAAGCAATCAGGCATTAGATTTTCATCCAGTGGACGAATAATCCCATAGACTTAACATTGGACAGAACTTTGTGACATCATATCTTCAGAAGGTCTTAGAGACTTGGCAAGCAGCCAATAAACATGGACATTTCAACTTCCAAGGCATGCCATAGCAACCAGTTTCAGCCCCCTAGAAACCACCCCATAGACTCCCATTGAATAAGAATGAGATTGATATCTCTGGATCAGAACATTGTAGAGACACCAGGGTTGTCTCTTTCAACCCAGCTGTAGTAGACTCTAGCAACCATTTAGAGCATCCTAGCAACCATATAGTAAATCGAATGAGTCATCCAAGACAGCAACATAGTGTCGGCCCAGATCCGGCCTACATCTGGGCAGTGTGGAATCCACATGTATCAGATGTGGGCCGGATCTGGGCCGACACTATGTTGCATTCTGAGATATCTCTGGATCAGGACAACATAAAGACATGAGGGTTGTCTCTTTCAACCCAGCTGTAGTAGACTCTAGCAACCATTTAGAGCATCCTAGCAACCATATAGTAAATCGAATGAGTCATCCAAGACAGCAACATAGTGTCGGCCCAGATCCGGCCCACATCTGGGCAGTGTGGAATCCACATGTATCAGATGTGGGCCGGATCTGAGCCGACACTATGTTGCATTCTGAGATATCTCTGGATCAGGACAACATAAAGACATGAGGGTGGGCTCTTTTGACTCAGACCGCCAAATAAGTATAACCCTTGCCTATCCACACCCTAGCAACCATTTTGATGACCCTAGCAACCGTATAGCTACATATATCAGAACCAGAACATTGCATAGACGTGAGAGTTGGCTTTCTAGTGATCACGCAGAAGATCTTAGTCGGCTAGGCAAGCACCTACCATATACGACATAGTGTCGGCCCAGATCCGGTACAACATGGTGGATTCAACATGGCCCAGATATGGGCCGGATCTGGGCCGATACTATGTTGCTGTCTGGGTCACATTTTCAAAAATAGAACCTCATTTTAGAGTAATAGATAAATCATCAAATCTCTGTAAAAAAACACAAATGAAAGTATTAGATTAGAACTAAATAAAGACCATCTGACATTCAGCCATTCTTTGTTAAGATTGCAGCTCGGCTCAGTCTGATCTTTTCTCAAACTGTTCCTGGGACGCTTTTAAACATGACGTCTGTGAACTCATCAATTACAATAATTGTTTTCTAAAGGAATTTATGTATTGGCACAATTCATATTTGTCTACAAATCTAATGTAATGTAAGCACAAGTTACATCAAAAGCATATATGTTGATAAGCTAAGAATGAGTAACATAAATTCAGTCAAGTTTATCCAATTATTTTGACTGATATATCAGTTATATCAATCTACCTTTTTTATCATTTGGTACTACATTGTATGAGGGGAGATCAGTAGAAAAAAAAAAGAAAAGGTATATTGGTGATTTTCTGCCATACATTATCTGTTAAGTTTACAGATATTTTCTTTAACTCTAAGCCAAAAGACAACACAAATTATAATTCCAAACATGGGTAAAAACCCTGTAAAATACCAACACTGTATTTTGGCCCCTATTTTACAGTCTATTTTTACTCTTTGGTATTTCCAGAATCTGCACAAAAACACACAGCTTGCCTTTCAATCAGAACCTGCTGTTCATACTTCTGTGTACGCTTCTGTTGACAATTGCTTTAACATGATTGTGATAAAAATTAGATTTATAGTAATCAAAACACAACCAAATGGTGTCTTTTCAACTGGGTAATTTTAACGATTAATTAATTCACTTTTAATTTAATGCACTGCATGCTTGTTTCGGCTGAGTATCCTGTAGTGTCGCTCTAGTGAAGATGTTCTGTATTAATTTCCCATATTCCCATTACACAATTGTCTAAACCACTATGCTCTTCTTCCTTCCTAAAGTTCACCAAGCTTTGTTAGAGAAAGTTACTTTATAATACCCAGAAATTTTAATATCCATATATGAGCATTCGATGTACTGCAGTTCAAAAACTTAAATTAAGGATGAACCTGACTTCAATTATTTAATTATTGCTTTTTGGAACGTCAGCTGAATTTGTCATTTTTTATATTTCTGCTCATTATTACTGCTGATTTTCCCTTTAATTTCATTGACGTGTTGCACACATATTCACAGCTGGTCACGTTAAAGACGTTCCCGATGCGCTGATCAGCACAGCGTCTCGTTCCGCTTTTTCAGGGACAGTAACAGTCACGTAACCCGAGACGTTCTTCAGTAAACACTTTCATGAATATGGTGCACTTTGATGCCTAATTTTTTAAACATTAAAGGTAAACATTATCTTATGTATAAATAATCTACCATAATACATTTACCAAGCATGAAGTATAGATAGTTTTAACAGAATGAATGTCCTTAATTTTCATATAATAAGCCGTGTCCCACATTACTATCTATTTACATTGTGACTAGGAATGCTCATTACTGTTAATCTTCCCGACCGACAACCGCCGCTCGTTATCCGAGTATTAACCGTTAACTGATAAGATTATAATATTGAATTGTCATTAAAAAAAATTAAATTGACGAGTGTCTGTGACCCGTTAAAAATACCCCCCAAAAATGTCACGGGTTTATATTAACGTGCAAACACAGAACAGATCAACAACAGAACCTGATTCACATCACATGTTCACTCGCCTGCAGCATTTCTGACAGTGGCAACAGAGAAAAACATAAAATAGGCCTACACTAAATATATTTTTTTAACTTTAAATTTAGATGGAAAAAAAGAAAACACTGAATCCATTTGAAGCTTTGAAAAACCGGCAACTTGTTAAACCGGCAGTTTGTTTTCAGTCAGACTAAGTTTTTTCGTCAAATAAAAATAGCAGGGCTACCTCAATCCACACCTTGACTAGTTTTTATTTTTAAAAAAAGTATCACGTCTCCATGATGTGGGGTTAGTCTGGAGCGCAGTGAGAGCCGCGGCAGAAAACAGCCTCTCCGATGGCACAGATATCCCGGGATATAACACAGAGATAACGTCTCGCTGCGGTGGCCAGCTTCGGGAAGCGCCTTTCATTTGCGCGTGGATGTTTGCTTCGCTAGTGATATTGCATAGTACTTGCATTACTGCTGTTTTTAATACCGCGTCGTATATTTTCCAAGTAAGTTCGTCGCTCTTTCTGTGGAAATGGTCCCACACAGACTAGCTACTTTTCGCTCGCTTCATTTTGCTAGCTCAGTGAAATATGTCTGTAGGCGAGTGTGTTTGCGCCTGTCGACGCGCCCCGTGAGTTAACAAATATAGGCTATATAGTATTTTATAGCAAACTGAAAAAAAAACTTCAAAATAAAAAAAACGTTTAAACCGTTTAACTTGATCAGTTACAATTTGTACTTTCGGTTAACGCAGTGGTAGGCAAGTTCGGTCCTAGAGAGCCGCTGTCCTGCAGGATTTAGTTCCAACCCTAATCAAACACACCTGAACAAGCTAATCAATGTCTTCAGGATTACTAAGGCTATAGGCAGGTGAAGATTTTTTTCAGTGTTGGAGCCAAACTCTGCAGGACAGCGGCCCTCTAGGACCGAACTTGCCTACCACTGCGTTAACCGAAAGTACAAATTGTAACTGATCAAGTTAAACGGTTTAAAAGTTTTTTTTATTTTGAAGTTTTTTTTTAACCCCGGGTTAACGGTTAAACGGTCAATATGAGCATCCCTAACTGTGACACCTAAGAAGCATTATCAGCTTGCAAGTAAAGAATGTCATTCAATTTGCACAGATTTTGCTAACGTTTTTGTTAACGGAAAAGAATATTATCAGAACAACCCTGTATCAAAACAGCTCTTTTTTGGCCTTTTCTAAAGGTTAAGCGATATTTGTTTAAAACGTTTCAGGCCACATTGTAGCATATTTCTGAAAGAGTCTTATATCTGTAAGGCTTGGTGTCCTTTAACTCTTCAGCTCTCTGCTACGGACTCTGAACTCTTGTTATTCTGTTTATCCTCCTTTCTCTCTCTGTGCACTTCTCTATCAGGAGCCTCAAACCACTATAATCCACAATCCCACTGATGGAAACAAGGTATTAAGTGATCTTGAAATATTAAAATAAAAGGGCTATAAATGTGGCTTATTGCATCTGATGAATGTTGTCTATTATCACAGTCAGATGATTTATGTCAATAAAAATGATTCAGTTTGTAAAGTAAATTATATATATATATATATATACTCACTTAGATGTTTTTAAAACAAGTTTTCTGCTCAACAAGGCTGCATTTATTTAATTAAAAAAACAGCAATATTGTGAAATATCTTTACGATTTAAAATAACTGTTTTCTATTTGAATATATTTTATAGTGTAATTTATTCCTGTTACCAAAGCTGAAATTTCAGCGTCATTACTCATTACATCATTACATCATAATTTACTCATCATAACACATGATCCTTCAGAAATCAGTATAATATGATGATTTGCTGCTCAAGAAACATTTATGATTATTATCAGTGTTGAAAACAGTTGTGTACATTTATTCACGATTATTTGATGAATATATAGTTCAAAAGAACTGCATTTATCTGAAATAGAAAGCTTTTGTAACATTAAACGCTTACACTGTTCAAAAGTTTGGGGTCAGAAAGAATTTTTTGGGGGAAAGAAATTAATACTTTTATTCAGCAAGGATGCATTAAATTGATAAAAAGTGACAGTAAAGACATTTATAATGTTACAAAATATTCTTGCACAGATGCCCTGCTCTTTCATAATAGTCCAAATTAATAAATAAAACAAAACGCACCTTAAATCCAGGTGTAAACAGGACCCCAGTTCAATTAAGATCAGATCATGTTTAATAAGTAATAAATGCAGAAAGCCAGAAATGTTTAAACAATTCACTGTCACTGAATGTCTGTCACATCATACGTGTTTATCATTGTGTGTTTCAGCTGAGGTCTCAGTCCAGTTGACTTTATACAGTAGAAATACATTGTGTTATTGCTTGGTTAGGAAATGAAACACAATGCCACATAATCTCCAAATGTCATCACAATATATACACTTTCTGTTCTATTCTGATCAATTAACTAGGTTTTTAACCTTCTGAAAGCGGGTTAATCATTTCTCTGACTGTTGTTACTTTTCATTTAACATGAGCCTATTTATGTATATATCTTCCTTCCTTCATGCATATGTTTGTTCTCTCTCAGGAATCATCAGAAAGTGCCAACACCACAATTGAAGATGAGGACATTAAAGGTACAGTGAACCTGACCCAGACTTCAGATCAGCAACCTGTTATTGCTTTACGTTTACCTTTATATTTATATTCATATTCACCTCTTTAGTGAACAGTAGAAGAGTTAATCTCAGACATGAAACATTGACATTTTTGCTTCAATATTTCATGTATAAAAAAAGACTTCTGATCTTTCCTACCTTTTTTCTGTTACGAGTTTTGAGATTAGAAGTCAATTATTAGACCGATTCTTAAACGATTACTCTCAGACAATAAATGTTGAATGCAGCCTTTCACTGTACTTACATACTGTATCATGCTATAAAAATGGAAACATGCAGAATCTGATCACCTGTTTCCTGCATGTGTTATTAGTTTGGCCCACTGTACTCTATCATTTACGGTTGGTGAATATCTTTGAAGCTTTATATCTTATATCTTATATTTTAAGCTTTCTTCTCACATGCCTTCTAACTTTCTGTTCCTCTTTTTTGCTATCGTGAGCTTTGAAGCTAGAACAACAGTTGTGTCCCCCGTGTAAATATCTGTAGATTAGGTTGTGTGATATAAATGCAGATGGTCGTGTGTGTGTGTGTGTGTGTGTGTGTGTGTGTGTGTGTGTGTGTGTGTGTGTGTGTGTGTGTGTGTGTGTGTGTGTGTGTGTGTGTGTGTGTGTGTGTGTGTGTGTGTGTCTGTGTGTGTGTGCGTTTGTGTCATGATATTTAATGGTATTTTCAGTTGTTATTCATTCTGATTCTAAACAGCAAAGGCCAGATTTCATTTCCATAATGACCAACACAATCTACCAAGAGCAGTGTAAATTAGCGTCTGGTTTAATAGTTTTTTAGCCGGTAAATAATGGCGCAAACACCAGTGAATTGACGAGCGCAAACCTTAGTAAATCACCTTGCATCATTAATTTAAACACTCTCCTCCTATAAATACTGTCTGAAAGGGAAACCCCGAAACATGCATATGCAATAAGATCATCTGCAGAAATAACCCCATCCTCGCCTTTCAGTGTTAATTTCTCACTGCGTGTCTTAAGTAAATCCTGACAGTAGTTTTTAACAGCAAAAGAGGGTTTGCGCTGATAAAGCTCTTAGTAAATCTGGCCCTTAGAGTCGTATAAGAGTGAATGTCATTACACCTGTCAAGAACTTCAGAGAAATAAATAAATATTTTGCTTAAATACGTTTTTTTGTACATGCAAATCCCCACTCACAGTTCTTAATCTGACCAGCTCTCTCATTTTGTGAACTGACCATTTTCATAACCAAAATAAGATAGTCAAATACTTGTAGATTAATAATGTAATCACTTCTTTCATGAACAATGCATACATGTTAAACCTAAGTTAAAACCTATGCAGAAATAATCACCACTCAAAAAAAAAAACTGTCCATGTGGATAAAAAAAAAATCACTATTCATTTTAAATTCCCCCAAAACTCTGAAATGGACGGTAAAAGTTGCCATTGGTTCTTGCGCGTCTTCTGAACGAAACGCCATGATGTCAAACCTGTGAAGAACAACTCTTTTTAAATTCCTTTAAATAAGTGAAAAAGATAGATGTATTTACAACAGAGATGTTTCTGTTCCATTTGTCATTCCTTTGCTGTTTCATTCATGTCTGTTTTCAGGGGTGTAAATCTGTTATTCATCTTCTATGTCATTTCTACTCATTTTCCCCTCCTTGCTTTTTGCATTTTGCCCTCCCACTATCAACCCATGTCTACATGATTTGCTTTCCCATCCTTCCATTGATCTGCCAACCCATCCATCCATTGATTTACCAACCCATGCATCCATTGATCTGCCAACCCATCCATCCATTGATCTGCCAACCCATCCATCCATTGATCTGCCATTGATCTGCCAACCCATCCATCCATTGATCTGCCAACCCATCCATCCATTGATTTACCAACCCATGCATCCATTGATCTGCCAACCCATCCATCCATTGATCTGCCAACCCATCCATCCATTGATCTGCCATTGATCTGCCAACCCATCCATCCATTGATCTGCCAACCTATCTATCCATTGATCTGCCAACCTATCTATCCATTGATCTGACAACCCATCCATCCATTGATCTGCCAACCCATCCATCCATTGATCTGCCAACCCATCCATCCATTGATCTGCCATTGATCTGCCAACCCATCCATCCATTGATCTGCCAACCCATCCATCCATTGATCTGCCATTGACCTGCCAACCCATCCATCCATTGATCTGCCAACCTATCTATCCATTGATCTGCCAACCCATCCATCCATTGATCTGCCAACCCATCCATCCATTGATCTGCCAACCCATCCATCCATTGATCTGCCATTGATCTGCCAACCCATCCATCCATTGATCTGCCAACCCATCCATCCATTGATCTGCCAACCCATCCATCCATTGATCTGCCAACCCATCCATCCATTGATCTGCCAACCCATCCATCCATTGATCTGCCATTGATCTGCCAACCCATCCATCCATTGATCTGCCATTGATCTGCCAACCCATCCATCCATTGATTTGCCAACCCATCCATCCATTGATTTACCAACCCATTCATCCATTGATCTGCCAACCCATCCATCCATTGATTTACCAACCCATCCATCCATTGATCTTCCATCCATTGATCTGTCAACCCATCCATCCATTGATCTGCCAACCCATCCATCCATTTATTTGCCAACCCATCCATCCATTGATTTGACATTGATCTGCCAACCCATCCATCCATTGATCTGCCATTGATCTGCCAACCCATCCATCCATTGATCTGCCAACCTATCTATCCATTGATCTGCCAACCCATCCATCCATTGATCTGCCAACCCATCCATCCATTGATCTGCCATTGATCTGCCAACCCATCCATCCATTGATCTGCCAACCCATCCATCCATTGATCTTCCATCCATTGATCTGTCAACCCATCCATCCATTGATCTGCCAACCCATCCATCCATTTATTTGCCAACCCATCCATCCATTGATTTGCCATTGATCTGCCAACCCATCCATCCATTGATCTGCCATTGATCTGCCAACCCATCCATCCATTGATCTGCCAACCTATCTATCCATTGATCTGCCAACCCATCCATCCATTGATCTGCCAACCCATCCATCCATTGATCTGCCATTGATCTGCCAACCCATCCATCCATTGATCTGCCAACCCATCCATCCATTGATTTGCCAACCCATCCATCCATTGATTTACCAACCCATTCATCCATTGATCTGCCAACCCATCCATCCATTGATTTACCAACCCATTCATCCATTGATTTACCAACCCATCCACTCATTGATCTTCCATCCATTGATCTGTCAACCCATCCATCCATTGATCTGCCAACCCATCCATCCATTGATTTGCCAACCCATCCATCCATTGATTTGCCAACCTATCTATCCATTGATCTTCCATCCATTGATCTTCCATCCATTGATCTGCCAACCTATCCATCCATCTATCCTGCCCTTGATGTTCTTCCCATATAAATAAATCCTCTATATCCTTGGGCCAGTTTACCGCCTGTCTACTAGAATATACAAGCGTGAACAATCTCATTCCCGTGAGTCTAGTTCTTCCTCTTCCTCCTCCTCCTCTATCTCCTGGTTCTTCCCAAACATGTGTCCTGAAGAAGTCTGCTGTAACCTCATTCTCAGAGCCCTCCTGGCTCTATACCTGCTGGTTTTCCTATCTGCCTTTTTGGCGTTCCTCTACGCCAACTCAACAGCCGATTGTTGCCAGTGCATTATTCCCAAAGCTGCTCCCAAAAGATCTCAGCTAATCCAGAACCACGTCACCATTCAGTGTAAGTGACAGGAGGGAGACCGGGAGTCAACGCACACTTATAAACTGGTGTACAATACTGCTGAACCAACACAATCTCACGCCAGTTCATATTTATTATGCGTTTTGGCGAATTGGTGGCTTTTTTGTTTGAATTCATACACTGGTTTTCATACGATCTGCTGACAGGTACAGTATGTTTAGGGGTGGACCTCAATGCTTACTTTACTTTTCTTCTAATAATCGTATGTTTTCCCATGAGATTGGCTGAACCAGTAACTAACTATAAATTACTTGAAGCATGTACTAAGCAGACATTATTATTATTATTATTATTATATGATTTGCACAGACAAAACCTCAGCTGATTTTAGTTAAGCCAAGCAATGTCTTATTTTTAGATGCTGGATTCATTTTTCTGTGAAAGCTTGTTTCCGGCACGAAATAAAATAAACCAAAAGGTAACTGCGACTTTCACACTTCAAATTTATAAAGTTATGATGTCAGAATTGTGAGATATAAATTTGCGATTCTGTGAAATAAAATCGCATTTGCAAGCAAAAGTCTTTGCGATTCGCAAGTGCATGTTTGGTGAATTTCTGCACAAAAAAAAAGTGCATTTCTGACAAAAAAGTCTTAATTCATCATTCTGAAATTTACTAATTAATTCTGTCAGTCTCTAACTGATCCGTAGCGGTCGGGTTAGTGTACGTATAAAAACCATTATGTCTATCAAAAGTTCCCATAAAACATGAAAATACAAAGTGTGTGTGTGTGTGTGTGTGTGTGTGTGTGTGTGTGTGTGTGTGTGTGTGTGTGTGTGTGTGTGTGTGTGTGTGTGTGTGTGTGTGTGTGTGTGTGTGTGTGTGTGTGTGTGTGTGAGAGAGAGAGAGAGAGAGAGAGAGAGAGAGAGACCACAAAACAAGATGCCATTCCATTTTGACAATCTATCAGCTTTCCTCTTTCAAGAGAGGGAAAGTGTTTGTAAATTCTATAGTGCATAATGTATAACCCAAAAATCAATTTTGCGATTAACTTATGAGCTATGATTACCTTACATATCTTGCTTACAATCAACTACAGTGTTTGTCTGCGCTCCCATTGGTTGTCCGAGTATTGTGTTGCTGTTTCTTCTCATTTGCATCAGTAAAATCACCAAGCCTTGTGGAAAATGAACAACTTGCTGGCCAGTTTCTCTGAGAATCTGTCACTGTGAGCACACATTACCATGGAAGAAATAGAAATACAGTTTACTATGATTTATTAACCTGGTTGGACACAGCGAATACAAGCTTTCCACACTCTAATGCCATATACCATTTACTTGCTTGTCTTATTTAGAGTTTGATGAGATAGAGAGTGCTCATTTGCTGCTGTCATTTTGTCAGTGTCACTAAAGCACTGAAGCGTCTCTGCAAACATCTGTTTTGTCTCTAGTTTTGATTGTAAAGTGTCCCTTGAGGTGCGGTGTGCTATAAGACGTTAAAGGAGCATCAGTGCCCTCTAGTGGCTATAAAAATAACTCCACAATCAAAGAGATGTTTCATTTCAGAAAACACAATTCCACAATCTGACTGAAAGTTGACAGACTTATAGTTCACCCAAAAATGAAAATTACCCCATGATTTACTCACCCTCAAATTATTCAAGTTGATAAAGTTTAGAATATGGATTTTGAATTTACAATTCAACAATAAAAAAATGGTTGTCAAAAGGTACACATTGTTCGGAACAGATTTAAAAGAGCTATTTATTGGTTGCACTGTATTTTTGTTTAAGATAACTAGTGTGTTTTTCACTTTTTGTTCGATGTTTTCTTTGTTTATTTGTGTGCTTCAGCACGGAAACAGGAGATCATTAAAATCACAGAGCTGCTGATTGAAGCCATTAATAACGGAGATTTCGAAGCATACACGTGAGTGTTTTTATTTCATTGCTTTCCCTTCACTCTGTTAACAATATCTTGTCTTAATATGTAAATAATATTCCACAGGAAGATCTGTGACCCTGGACTGACATCTTTTGAACCGGAAGCTTTGGGAAACCTGGTGGAGGGCACGGATTTCCACAGATTCTACTTTGAAAACTGTACGTGATGTTTCATGCTAAAGGAATCATTTACCTAAAAGTCTGTCATCATTTACATCTTCCATGGAACAAACAGAATGATGACACAGCTTTTTGTCTGTACTAAGAAATTGAGTTGGCTGTCAAGCTCCAACATGCATATTGTTTTAAAGCTGCAGTAGGGAGTTTTGAGAAAATGTTGACTTAGCCTGAAAATTTGAACAAGCACAACTTACAGGTCCAACCCCCTTGCTCTCTGCTGCGCTACAGCCCTCCCTCCACAGCTCCTCCTCCACAGCTCCTCCCTCCACAGCTCCTCCCTCCACAGCTCCTCCCTCCACAGCTCCTCCCTCCACAGCTCCTCCCCCACAGCTCCTCCCTCCACAGCTCCTCCCTCCACAGCTCCTCCCTCCACAGCTCCTCCCTCCACAGCTCCTCCCTCCACAGCTCCTCCCTCCACAGCTCCTCCCTCCACAGCTCCTCCCTCCACAGCTCCTCCTCCACAGCTCCTCCCTCCACATCTCCTCCCTCCACAGCTCCTCCCTCCACAGCTCCTCCCTCCACAGCTCCTCCCTCCACAGCTCCTCCCTCCACAGCTCCTCCCTCCACATCTCCTCCCTCCACAGCTCCTCCCTCCACAGCTCCTCCCTCCACAGCTCCTCCCTCCACAGCTCCTCCTCCACAGCTTCTCCCTCCACAGCGGAGCTAGCCGTGAACGCGCAGGCTAGTAAGCAGGACCACCGATGACGGCGGATTATAAACAGTTATGGAACATTCACTAATAGGGACGAAACATCAACAATATGCTTTACATTGACTATGGCCTGCCCATACTTTGACTACAAACTTGGTCCTCAAATCATTATGTATTTTGCAATACATGTAGCAGCTAACTTTCTAACGTTGCACTCTTTCTATAAGTTATAAATAGCTAGTAAGATAACGTTAAAGGATTAGTTCACTTTTAAAAAAACTTTTCCTGATAATTTACTCACCGCCATGTCATCCAAGATGTCCATGTCTTTCTTTCTTCAGTCGAAAAGAAATTAAGGTTTTTGATGAAAACATTCCAGGCTTTTTCTCCATATATTGGACTTCAATAGGACACAAACGTTTCAAGGACCAAATGACAGTTTCAGTGCAGCTTCAAAGGGCTTTAAACGATACCAGACGATGAATAAGGGTCTTATCTAGCGAAACGATCGGTAATTTCAAAAATAAATAAAAAACTTTAAGTTTTATAAGCACAAATGCTCGCCTTGCTCTGTTCTGTGATGCACGTTCGTGACTCTCCTGTTCGAACTCGTTCATCAAAATGAACAAATCTTTTTTCGAGTCATTTCGTTCGTTGAATGAACGAAATGACTCCGAAAAAGACTCGTTCAAAATGAACAAATCTTTTTTCGAGTCATTTCGTTCGTTGAATGAATGAAATGACTCGAAAAAAGATTTGTTCATTTGGATCAACAAATTTGAACAGAAGAGTCACGAACGACGGTACGCGCTCGCGCTGTGCAAGAGAGGGGTGATCAGCGCGTATACGAGCGTGATTGACACTGCTAAGACATTCCTCCTGGCTCTGATTGGTTGTTTCTGACCGGGAGCGGTGTATTTCTGCAAATGGCAGTTGGACCACAGGGAGGAGCCAGAGGAGCTTGATTTTTCCACAGATTATCTGTCTGATATTCTACTGTCAGGACATAATGACAGTTTTAACAAATATTTGTTTACAAAAGCTACCTACTGGAGCTTTAATGAGTTTAATATCTTTGAGATTTTATTACACTTGCTGGTTACAATATGCAAACGCAGCTCAGCATCTCTTCTGCCACTCAGTCCGGCTGAGGGAACGTGTTACGGCGGGAAAGTGATGTCAATGCTTATCCTCTATATTTGTGCTGTGGACTCTGCTATTCTTTTACGTTTACAACGATTTTAGAATGATATCATTAAAGGTGCAGTGTGTGATTTTTTGCGACATCTAGTGGTGAGGTTACGAATTGCAACCAACAGAAGTTACGGTGGCCGACAGGAAAATGTCATCGTCTGAGACAGCAGAGAGTAGCCAGTTCAGCAATGAGGTTTTTTTACTAGGATAAATTAAGAAATTATGCTTACTTAATTTTTCAGTAAAACTATGTTATTGCGAATATTATTGTTACTTGTTCATCATTGTGTCAGTGTTTTATTCGCTGAAGAGCAACATAGTAACGAAACACGCTTGTCCGTTTAGGGCTACTGTAGAAACATGTCGGCGCATTTCAATGTAAGGGAACCCGCGGTGCGTGTAGACAGAAACTGCTCATTCTAAGGTAATACAAATATAACGGTTCATTAATAAGGTCTTTATACGCCACTGAAAACTTCTTTTTCAAGGTAGTGAGGCAACGCGCTCTGTAGCGCGGTGTGTTCGCTGTCGGCTACGCTAGAAATATGACCACACAATATGTCGACCTCCAGAAGGGAGCGCCCGCGGTTATGGAGATATAAATGATCATTCTAAGCTAATAAAAACATAACGGTTCATTATGCAATGTCTTTATACTCCACTGAAAACATAGTTATGGATCTTATATTGCATTTCTGTCAATAGATCCTCATAAATATTAGACAATGCACTTTTAAGATTATAGTTATCGTCGTTGGAGTGAACGGCCCTTTACTCTGCTTATTGAGCATTTATATTGTTTCCACTGGGAACAACATACAGTAGACTGTCTTCTAGACTTCACTGTCCGTCTGCTGTGTCTGGAAATACGTTCAACATCCAGTCCATCTCGTATGAAAGATGCTTGTCAAAAGTAGGTCTTTGCTAACAATAGCAAAAGCACATCTAGAACACATTTATCGGTCCAAACACAAAGTATGCGTGATTGGTTAACTCTATGTGAACCACCATTTTTAATTCCCTCTAAACATTATTGTTCTTCTGCTCTAGCTCTCTCCAAAGGCCACAAACCCATCCACACCATCTTGCTGAACCCTCACGTACACCTGATCGGTGAGGACGCTGCGTGCGTGGCTTATATAAGGCTCACCCAATACATGGATGTCAACAATACGCCTCGCACGATGCAGTCGGAGGAAACACGCGTCTGGCATCGTCGTGATGGAAAATGGCAGAATATCCACTTCCACCGTTCTGGCTCGCCAACTGTGCCCAACAAGTGAGATCTGTGTTTGTGTCTCGAAACATCCCTGACGAAGAGAGTTTGAATTAGGGCTGCACAATTAATCCTAATGAAACCGCACGTGATTTGGCAAAGGCTGTGATTATTATATGTGCAGTTTGTCAGGGAAGAACGGCTGATCGGTAGTAAGATTGCCAGAGGGCGTCTCGCACACACACGCCAAATATGCCCTGCAGAAGTAGATAACACACATCATTCCAGGAAATACTATCGCTGTATCTGAATAATCTGAAGATTGAAACGCTTTGATTAAACATGACTAATAAACACACGACTGCCGTATTCTGTGTCAGAAGCTCATCATCTTACAGGAGGAGGAGCTCAGCTGTCCTGATGAAGTGAGTTTGGAGGAAAAGCGTGTTATTAAATGTAGTCTTTTGTTGGACAAGAGGTTCATAAATACTTCTCATGTTTGGAAAGATATTTGACGAGTGTTGCTTTTTCAAATGCACATTATAAGTGACTCAAACTCACAGTGCTTTTACAGAGCCAATCATCACTGACGAGCTGCGCATAACAAATAATCACAGCATTTGCAATTTCAAATCGCGATAAGCCAACTCGATTTAATTGCGATTACATGTAAATTGCGATTAATTGTGCAGCCCTAGTCTGAATCTAACAATATTTCTTTACTTTTTCAGTTAATATGTTCTCCGGAGCCCAGCCGAGCTTCATCGAGTGTCCGCTGACTCAACCATGATCTTCAGTTCGCTCTACTGTACACGAGTCTTGTTTACATTTACTGCTGGACTTCTAGAATATAGAGCGTGGAGTCCTTTCATATCAGGATTTGTATGCGAGTACATTACATGTATTGAGTATGCTGTTTGCACACTGTACTCATTTATGTGAAAAGCATGTTCTTACTTAATACTCTAAACTTTTTTAAAGAATTAATTTTTTTTGTATAACAAAATATATGAAGATGTTTGTTAGTAATCTGTGGTGTTTGGGAACAGGGGTACTGTATATCAGAAAATAATTATTCAAGTTTTTTTTTTGTTTTAATTAATGCCGTTAAATCGATTAATCGCGATTAATCACATCTAACAGAAACCTTTGTAAATATATCATATGTGTTTGTGTATACAGTATATACTGTACACACACACATATTTACAAACTTGTAAATTAGATGTGATTAATCGCGATTAATCGATTTGACAGCACTAGTTTTAATAAAATTTGTCATTAATGACAAATTCAAAATAGCAGATAATTTACATATTTCTTAAAAGGACCAATATGAGCTTGCTTACGGTTTTTAGTGATGTACATTTCGTGAAGTTATGTGAAGTGCTATTTCTGCTTTACACTCTGGAGTATTAATAGTTTATTGTTGATAAAGCGGAAAGGTTTAGAGTTTTATTTGTATTTCTTTGGTCATTCATTGTCATGCTTATATCAAACAACTGAATGTGTGGAAGAAGAATGTAACTCACACTATATTACACCAGACATGCTCAGATGCCCATTCTAATGAACTGTGTGAAATTTAGATTTGTTGTGTTAGTTTTTATCGGGTTTCTGCTTCTCACTGGAATTTGCGGGACTCTTCAAAGAAAAGAGGACGAACAGGTTGCGTTGTCATTTTGAGCTTTTATGAAAAGTGCATGATTTTCATCACTCATAACCTTCCTCTCATTTCTCATACGAGCCTCTATTGTGACAGAAATAGCCAAATCTTTTGAAGATCTTCTTTGCAATGGTCAAGTAGAATACAATAACGTGATACACATATAATTCTGGATTAGCTTTAGTTTCCTCATTTTACAACATTATATCATTATATTACTGGAGGACTTGATAGATTTCTAAATACTTTAAAGTGTCTAATAAAATGTGTGATTTCTGCAAAATGTTTGTATTGACATTATTTTGATATTATACTCATCATGACCAATTAATTCCATCTAATCTTCATCAAACTGTGGAAGAATTTGCATTAGTTTTAGTTATGCCTGATAGTAGGAATATTCTGTTTCTGTTTAGTGGAAAATTTATATTTCACCAATGTTAAGCCTTATTGATTCTTACAGAGACATAACCAGAACTTCATTAGATGATTAAGACAACTTTGCAGATCCATTTGAATGTTTGTATAGTGATTCGTTACTGTTATGTACAATTAATAATTTGCTTAAGTTATTTAACCCAGAATATTTGTGTAATGACTGCTGGTTAACAAAAACATCAGATGTAGAGAAATATTTTGTTTTGTTCCTTTTCCTTTTGTTTAGGTAATATGCATGCCCCGCTTATTGAGCTTAAACTGTCAAATAAACACAAAGTTCACAAACACAGTCGACCATGTCTGTGAACGTAAACAGCAGGGAAAGAAACCGCATGTGTATATTAGATCTGTGTATTAAAGTGACAGCAGCGTAATATTAGTAAGATTAACATTTCATTTTTATTTTACATCATTGCAACAGCAAAAGAAAAAATGAACAAAACTGCCAAACGTTGAACCACTCGTCCACACTGTTCTACTGTAAGGAGCATCACAAACAGATCATAATCATAATCACATTCAGCCATTCCTTAAAAAATGAAGAAAAAAAATGGAACAAGACAGAAAATGTTATAGAATTAAAAATTCATTCATTCCTTAGCATGTTTCTAATAAACAGCAACACATTCTCTCTCTCTCTCTCTCTCTCTCTTTCTCACACACACACACACAAAAATAACAGATGTGAATTATGACAGCATTCTTATTGAACGTTAAAAAAAACAATTTCATCCACATAAACTGATAAATTCTCAATCTAATTAAAAACCATTCAGAAGCATTCTGGGATTAAGAAAGACTACAACATGATATTTATTGGTGGCTTTTAAATCTCAGTATAAATACATAGCCAGTTATTATTTCAGATATCTGATCGCTTGCACTTGATTAACTGCGGTTACAAACTCACATGCCTCGAAGATATTCAGATGATATTTGATCAGGTCTGTAGAGAGATTTTAAGCATGTAATCGGACATGTTTTTAATTACAGCAGTCCGTTGATGCAGTTGCACAGCAATTACAGGAGACAAAAGAGTATATGACAGAGTTCGAACAAAGTCCAGTATTTACAGATGTCTTGGTTTGACATTGAGCTCAGCATCAGTCATTTTTCATTATGTTTAGTTCTGCTTCTATAATAACACAGCAACCAAAATGAATCACACACACACACACACACAAAACATCTACGTTTTCATACAATTCACTCAGCAATTTGGAAGGAAACACTATCTTTGGTCACAAGATGAGAAAATAATTCAGTCAGGAAAATAAGAAAGACATTCAGCCATAAAGCGGTTAAAATGTTTACATTATTTGCCATGAATGAGAAGATCAAGCAATAATAAATAAGAAAAGACAAAATGGGATCTAGGAGCCGAGTGAAGAATTATTTTGAGTGTGTATGAAAGGCCTACAGACGTAAATCAGCAGGAGTGTGTAGAAAAGGCCTACAGACGTAAATCAGCAGGAGTGTGTATGAAAGGCCTAGTGGAGTTATTGTGTGTCCTGCTCTCCGGCGTCTGGCTCCGGCTCCGGCGTACAGTAGCGCTGAAGCAGCCGGTGCAGGTGCTCCTGAAGGTCGTGGGGTCGCAGAAGGTCGTGGGGTCGCTGAAGGTCGTGGGGTCGCGGGGCGTCCTGCGTGTCCTCCAGCCGCTCCAGGTGTGTTTGTTTGGTTTGGCCGTCCTTCACTACCGTTCGTTTCTGGGTGCGTGTCTTATGCATGCGGGTCCTACAAATCAACACATCAGAGTCACGACACCTGTGAACATCTTTAAACCCAGACAGCAACATAGTGTCAGCACAGATCTGGTACACATCCGCTACACATGGATTCCACACAGCCCAGATGTGGGCCGAATCTGCAGGACTGTAGGAGTGTGGGTCGGATCTGGGCCGACACTATGTTGCTCTCTGGGAAACGGAATGATTAGTAAATCAATCCTTTAGTTACACTCTCCAAATATTAAAGAGGACATATTATGCCCTTGATGTTGTTTTTGGGCTCTACTAGAACAGGTTATCATGCTGCTATGTTTATTTCCCAGACAACAACATAGTGTCGTTCCAGATCCGGCCCACATCTGGTACACATGGATTCCACACTGCCCAGATGTGGGCCAGATCTGGGCCGACACTATGTTGCTGACTGGGTTCTCCTCTCTTCCTAGTCTGTCAGTAACGCTCTGTTTAGTTCCTGTCTCTATGAAGCCCCTCCTTCTGAAAAGCACACTGTTCTCTGATTGGTCGGCTGGAGCAGTGTGTTGTAATTAGTCAATCGTTTCGAGTGTGTTTTGGAAATGTCCTGCCCCTTACCATAACCACCAGTTTAACAAACTACTAACTAACTCAACCCCCCCCCCCCCCCCCCCCTCCTTTATTGTGCATATTCATTATTTGAATAAGGAATATTGTGACGTGTTCATTCCTGGAAGAAACTCAAGACCACAATGGAGGCATTTCAGGGAGTTCAGAACTTTGCAAAGGTTTTTCATGCTCAAACTGCAACATTACACACTAAATAAATAATAAGTTCTCTTTAAAAGCCTTACTGAACAATCCCACCTTAGCAGCTGTGGCTTTGATCTGCAATCCCAGACAGCAACATAGTGTTGGCCCAGAACCGGCCCAGATCTGGGCCATTTGGAGTCCAGATGTGGGCCGGATCTGGGCCGACACTATGTTGCTGTCTAGGATATTATTACACCAGCTTTCTTAATTTTAAGACTATGGAAGTCATGTGTGTTTGGACAGTTTTAAATGACATGACACAAAAATACTGTAGCATGTTGTTGCTGAGGCAATAATAGGGTTATTGTAAATTAATGTTACCAATTTACCTTTAATTCATTTAAGCATGAACGCAGGTCAGAATAGAGGTGACAGTCACTAAATAGTTTACTGAAGACCAGCATATAGGATGTTGATGTACATAATACTCATAATATGCAATACGTTTTTGAAAATTGTTTTCTACAGGTGAAGAGCTAAACCAGCAGAAAATCAGCATAAACCAGCCTGAATCAACCCAGACATCAACATAGTTCCGGCCCACATCTGGTACACATGGATTTCACACAACCCAGATCTGGGCCAACACTACGTTGCTGTCTGGGAACAAACAAATTCATGTTGGTGTAATATGTAATATAGCTAATAACTGTTTTCAGCCAGAGAAATAGTGTACTGAATGCATTCTTGAAATTTAATTTAGGGATGCACTAAATTAACATTTTGGCCGATACAATAACCGATAATTCTTTATATTTGAAAGCCGATGACCGATATATTAGCCGATAAATCTAAATCCAAATTTTTACGAGCCTGATTACAAAAACAAGTCTCACCATTAAAAGCCATGTATCAAGCACACAATTATGATGTTCTCATTATGATTTTATGCACTTTACTGTATTTTCCTTTTTTGAAGTGATTCCAATCATATTTCAAGCAACAGTATTACATTATTTATCAGCTTTAATATATCGGACAAATCTTCTTACCGGGCCGATACCGATAACATTAAAAATTAACATATATCGCTGATACCAATATGGTGGCCGATATATCGTGCATCCCTAATTTAACTGCATTGAACATCCCCTATTTGATGTTTGATGCAGAGCTATCAGTAAGCAGTGGAGCAAAGAGTGGAGTGAGTACTGTAACAGTGGAGTGAGTACTGTAACTGGAGTGAGTACTGTAACAGTGTAGTGAGTACTGTAACAGTGGAGTGAGTACTGTAACGGTGGAGTGAGTACTGTAACGGTGGAGTGAGTACTGTAACTGAAGTGAGTACTGTAACAGTGGCGTGAGTACTGTAACTTAAGTGAGTACTGTAACTGGAGGGAGTACTCTAACAGTGGAGTGAGTACTGTAACAGTGTAGTGAGTACTGTAACAGTGGAGTGAGTACTGTAACAGTGGAGTGAGTACTGTAACAGTGTATTGAGTACTGTAACTGGAGTGAGTACTGTAACAGTGGAGTGAGTACTGTAACAGTGGAGTGAGTACTGTAACAGTGGAGTGAGTACTGTAACTGGAGTGAGTACTCTAACAGTGTAGTGAGTACTGTAACAGTGGAGTGAGTACTGTAACTGGAGTGAGTACTGTAACAGTGGAGTGAGTATGTAACTGGAGTGAGTACTGTAACAGTGGAGTGAGTACTGTAACAGTGGAGTGAGAACTGTAACAGTGGAGTGAGTACTGTAACTGGAGTAAGTACTGTAACAGTGGAGTGAGTATGTAACTGGAGTGAGTACTGTAACAGTGGAGTGAGTACTGTAACAGTGGAGTGAGAACTGTAACAGTGGAGTGAGTATTGTAACTGGAGTGAGTACTGTAACAGTGGAGTGAGTGAGTAATGTAACAGTGGAGTGAGGAGCGAGTACTTTAACTGGAGTGAGTAATGTAACAGTGGAGTGAGTGAGTAATGTAACAGTGGAGTGAGGAGCGAGTACTGTAACAGTGGAGTGAGTACTGTAACTGGAGTGAGTACTGTGACAGTGGAGTGAGTGAGTACTGTAACAGTGGAGTGAGGAGCGAGTACTGTAACAGTGGAGTGAGTGAGTAATGTAACAGTGGAGTGAGGAGCGAGTACTGTAACAGTGGAGTGAGTACTGTAACTGGAGTGAGTACTGTGACAGTGGAGTGAGTGAGTAATGTAACAGTGGAGTGAGGAGCGAGTACTGTAACTGCAGTGAGTAATGTAACAGTGGAGTGAGTGAGTAATGTAACAGTGGAGTGAGGATCGAGTACTGTAACAGTGGAGTGAGTACTGTAACTGGAGTGAGTACTGTGACAGTGGAGTGAGTGAGTAATGTAACAGTGGAATGAGGAGCGAGTACTGTAACAGTGGAGTGAGTGAGTAATGTAACAGTGGAGTGAGGAGCGAGTACTGTAACAGTGGAGTGAGTACTGTAACTGGAGTGAGTACTGTGACAGTGGAGTGAGTGAGTAATGTAACAGTGGAATGAGGAGCGAGTACTGTAACTGCAGTGAGTAATGTAACAGTGGAGTGAGTGAGTAATGTAACAGTGGAGTGAGGAGCGAGTACTGTAACAGTGGAGTGAGTACTGTAACTGAGTGAGTACTGTAACTGGAGTGAGTACTGTAACAGTGGAGTGAGTGAGTACTGTTACAGTGGAGTGAGTACTGTAACATGTTAGTAAAGTAACACACTGTAGCTTAGAAGGACACAAGGCAGTTTGGTTTTTAACACACACATGCCTCTACAAAGCCTTCTTGACCGGCACGGCCTCATATTTTAAAATGCCATTGTTTCTGGTTTAGCATCAACTTTGAGTAAATTGTGAAAACTCAAGCAGCAGATAAAGACATCTGTCGTCTTAAGAAATGCATTATGTTGCAACACTCGGTGGATTAGGTATTATTAACTGCTTTTTTATTATCATCACACCATTCCCCTGATCTGTTAAATGGACATGCCCCTGTCCAGACCTTCTGACCACTGATCCGTCCTCTTTCACCGTCTCGCTCTCAGCTAAATGAGGCAGGTGCACTTTCCCAAAGCTTCCTACATAGCTCAAAGCCTAGACATACGAGAGAGAAATTACTCAGAAATATAAGACATTTAACACCACTTACAGTTCAGCAGTGAACACCAGTGGTGAAACATGCTTCCTGAAGCTTCGAATTCTTTGTGAATCATTTGTTTGGAACCAGTGATTCGGAGCGAGTACCAAAACTGCCAAAGTCACATGATTACAGTAAACAAGGCTTAATGGCATTATAATTGTTTCGAAACGTTTTCAAATGTCAATGATTCACCGCTAGAGGGCGATGATCTCTGTGAACTCATGATCCAGTGTATATATGATTTTTTATACATTTGTAGACAGTTACTGACACATTTATATAATAATAATTTTTATATAATATTATATAAAAGAAGAGTTGTAGTTAAAAGTCTCTTACTGGTCTGATTAACCAAGCTCTCCATTAAACTAACAAAACAAACCCAACAATTTAACAAAATAACTCATATTATAGAGACTCTCCATATTTAATGGTATAAGATGATTTGTTAACTGCATTTAATGGATGACAGCTTCAATGAAACTGTATTTTGTTTGTAAAAGCTGTTTTTCTGCATGTTTTGACTGTTTTCGCTGTATTTACACTGTTCTGACCAGCAGGGGTCGCCAGCAAATGGAGCTTCCATCAGTGAATCATTTAGCGAGTCAATTGATTCAAAGCTTCAAAACCCTTGGTTTCTCCCATCACTAGTGACCACTCTAAACTTGAGCTAGTGGTACAAAAAAATGATATTTACTTTACTATTAACTATTGACCAAAAAGGTATTTGGAAACCACCCATAAACATATTCCAAATGTAATTGCATTAGATAACAACCAAATATCTCAACCTTTTCAAAGTCGTCTTTGGCTGATGGGAGATCTGATGAGAGTGAAGGGTCCCCGATTAGTTTTTCCATTCGTTCTCCTTGCACTACCATGGTTTTGACGACCTTGCTGACCTTCCGACCTTGAACGGGCTCGTCCTCGAACTCAGAAGCCGTCGCCCCAGTGTACGAGAACGGTTCAGAGAAGGTCACCTGAAATGAGATGTCAAACAATTAGCATTGTCTTTATAGAGGGGGCCTATAAGATTTATGCATGAGCAACGTACTGTACAGTGCATTCAAGATATACCGTACATCAGTTCAGGAATTGATCTCAAATCCCTTTTGTTGTACTAAAACATTGGTCATGAAGCAACATAAAGCTGATTCTGTATTAACTCGTTCTAGTTCTAGTTCTCATTAAACGCTTCAATAGTTTGTGTCCACACGAGGAAACATCAACAACATGGGGGCATGGCTTTGGAATGAGCTCAGAAGGAAGGGGTGGGAGTTTCTCTGTTGGATACTTTCAAAATCCAGCAGTTTTCTGCTAGTTTCTCAGATGTACCTACCCCGCCTTTAAGCATGAAATGACTAAAGGCCCATTCACACCAAGATAACTATCGTTCACACCAGCGGTTTTTAGTTTTCGGTTTATCGTCTGCCGCTTTAAATGCTTGTGCCCTTAAAACAGGATGGATTCTGATTGGCTGTCAATGATTTTATTGTTCATCCGCTGAAAAAAAAAATCTTAAAGTGATTCCAACGATGTCGTCTCTTTGTGTTTTTATCATTATAGTATTTTGTGGACTCTGCTACTCTTTTATATTTAGAACGATTTTTAGAACTTTATCGTTATCGTCCTTTTTGTGATTCACCAAATTTTCTAAAATGCAAATAAAATACAGATATAGGAATCGCAAAGTATCAAGAATGAAAGTATCGGTATCAAACTCGTTCTTGAACAAAGTGGTAGAAACATCCCTACTAGAGCGGTTCCCACCTCGGTCTGATCTCCGCCGCTCTTCACCACCGTCCTCTTCACGACTTTAGAGAAACCGTCAGCCTCGTCCACAGCGACGACTTCCTGTCTTGGTCCCTCTGACATCACTTCCTCCCGCTCTACTCCATCTGCTGACACATACTTACGGATGACTTTCCTTGTTATCTGTGGGGAGACAATGACACAAGAATAAAAATGATTATGTTATCAAGTACACTTTAAAGATGAGAAGAATTCTACCATCTTCCAGCATATTAAGAAAATAATCAATCATAGTTTCATATTTTTCTGGACCTTTTCACAACTTTTCACAACAGACAGGAAGAACAGCGTCTGATTGGATTGTCGAGTGACAAATTTTGAAGTGACAGCTTCAGATGTCATGCTTTTATTGTGAGTAAAAAGTGTAACTTAACAAGACCAGTTTAACTCTTTCCAGCATTTAAAAATAAAAAAAGTTGCCAGCCACCGCCAGCATTTTTGATCATTTTCACAAAGCTTTCATGGCCCCCAGAATTTTTTTATTTTTTATTTAAACAAACAAACTAAAAAAATAAAATACACCTTTTTATTTTAGCTTCAGGCATTCTTTTTTTATCTACACTTGAATGTGGGTAACTTTCATAAAAAAGCAACATTCTGAACAAAAAGCTGAGAAAGTCAAGTCTACAATGTGCGTAAGGCGCTATGCTTTTATCATTGTTTTCTACTTCTTCTTCACCTGTTTTGATCCGGATATCAAAACACAGGTGAAGAAGAGGAGTACACAGGTGTACTCTTTCAGAAGATGTGTAACAGCGCCCCCTACCGTATAACAGTCAAAACATGGATTGCCGGAAAAAACGTCAATGGCACAGGAAAAGTTTTCATGCCATGAACCTCACAAACTTTGAAATAATCAAAATCATTCCTCTTTTTAAAAAAAAACTTGGGTCATTATAAATGATAAGGTAATTCATATTTCTTACAAATAACGTGAATTATTCTAAAGGCATCCTACAATTAACCAATTAAAAGAACAGCATTTTTACGTTATTTTACCAACTGTAGCAAATGCAGGGCAAATATGGACATAACATTGCATGGACTGAATCTGTGTAAAGACACAGAACAGCTGAGAGTTAAAACATTTACCTTTTTGACCACCATGTTTCCATACTCATCAGTGTATTGCTCTTCTGTCACTGTCTGAGGAGGGATTTCGGGCATCTCGTCACCCTAAAAAAAAAGAAAAGAAAAAAAATATTGTTTGCTTTTTTTGTTTCTGACTATGAGATGAAAATAATATTAAAGTTAACGTCAGTCCTGAGAGACAAATACCTTTAAGGGAAATTAAATATAATGTTATAGCTTTCTTTCGTTATACCAGCAAATGAGAATACTTCCATTGTTCAATATTCCCCCAAACATGGAAATAGGGGTCCATTGACACAGAGCCACACACCCAAAACAGGTACCTGAATTATAACACGGCGCCGCACCACCCTGGTGGTCAAAACCTCCTCCTCTGAACTATCAGACAGCAAACCTAGTTCCTCAGCTATTTCCTAAGAGTAGCAGAAATGCATTGTGGTCGCAAGTCTTCAGTACTATTGTGTATCTTATGTACTTGCATGTCACACCATGCAAATGTACTCTGAAAGTTCTTTTATATTTTTTTTGTTACTTTTTTTTAGTAAAAACAGTTATTCTCACCAGTGTTACAATTGCTAAATGTGTCTTCCCGGCAATGTAACACATTTTGATGCAAACCAGATATTAGTGTCATTAAATGGTGACAATGAAAAGACTGCTCTGCTGGGAATGAAAATCCACCAAAATCATGCAGTCAAAAAAAAAAACAGATTAGTTTCAAAATGCAGAAGTATTTTTTTTAAATGCTTGTCAATTGTGACATTATATTGAATAATTAAAGTTACTTCAGTTAAAGCAAAGGGATGCACCAACACAATCTCAATCACTATTTTGTCAAACTGGTGGCTAATTCGTATCTCATTTATATGTTTTTGTATGATCTGCTTACTCCCAAGTGACGGGAATGTTTGGGATGGACCTTCATGCTTTTTTATAATATTCATAAGTTTCTGCACAACTCAATTCATACAAATTCATATGAAATCGCCACGTCGTAACAGTTTTCCTGTGAGATCAGACTGGGTGCACACATATAAACCATGTTTATTAATCGATTTTTAATTGAAACGGCAAACATTAGCTTGCTGGCATTGAAATGGTTTGAAATGTTCCATTAGGGGTTAAGTCAGTTTGTTAGCACAGGCCGGGCAGTTACAGCACTCTTCCTCAGAAACTGAGGTCATGCTAAATGGCTTACCCTCCCTAGAAAGTCATCATCGTCATCACACTCTATTCCCTTCATCGGAGGTAGCTCTTCAGCAAATGAATGATCACCTGTATAATCATAAGGGAATGCCTTCTCCTCACCAGCCTCACCAGTGTATTCGTCGTCTGGCTCAAGAACTATGGGTAGGTCCTCACTGCCCCAGGATAAGGGCCGATCATCCTTTTTCAATTGGGTGTACTCTCTAAGTTTAGGTATACCTGTCAGGTATTCAGGGCTGCTTGATAAAGATGGAAGTTCCTCAACTTGATAAATTGCTTGAGAAACATCTAAAAGTTCTGATGATCCCACCTCTGGCTCGGATGTATCAGAAAACGTTTGTTGGCAATCAAAAAACTCAGTATCTGACTCAATGCTATCTGCGTGAACAGGTCTTGGTCTGTAGTTAAGATTGAGACTGTAAAGTGGAGAGTCAACATCTAAAGCTGCAGTGGCATCTAACTGCATCTGGTCACCAGTCAGTTTTATAGGCATCTCAGAGGCTTTGAGCTCTTTTGTCACTTCCAGATTACAAGGTGTCAATGGATAAGTTCCAGGTAAGGCTAAACTTGATTCAGGCTCATCACCACCAAATGATGGTAACGTCTGTTCAAACTGGACAACCTCTTCAGCACAAGAAATCCGCTCACTTAGAGATTCATGAGACTCTGGCGAATTCCTCTGATCGGAAGAGGATGTGCTAATTATTGGAGAGATGGAACTTAAATCAGTTAGTGACATCTGAATGCCTGTTGATGAAGTCTTCACAGATCTTGAAAGCAATGTTTTGTAATCAGGTGATTCAAGACTCAAATGAAATCCAGACGAATCAATTTGATTTAGTTCAACTCTTCTGTGAGAGTCTTTGAGATAAAACTGAAAATAATTTACTTCTTGCAATACATTTGATGCTTTAGGCTCTTTAGGTGATGAATGAGGAGTGGATTTGTGGGCCTCCAAGTCAAAGACCGGTTGAGATCTGTTCTGCTCAGGTATATTGTGGACACATGTGGTTAGATGTGACTCTTTTGATGATTCACTGGTCAATAAGGATGCTGTCGACTTTATTTGAGGCTCTAAACTTTTTGAAATGGAACTTAAATCTTTCACTTGAGGCTCTGAATGAATGTCCATTGAGACATTTTCCTGTGCAAAATGAAAGGGAAGAAAACAATGTTTCTCCCAATATGTAATAATTACATCACACAAACCCAATAGATTTTGTTGCATGCAAAGATGGAAAAGATTAGCACGCATTAACATCCGATGCAAAATACGGATGTCTTTCCCAATCCTGTTCCTGGAGATTTACCTTCCTGCAAAGCTCAGCTCCAACTCTGATCAAACACAAATGAACCAGGTAATTACGATCTTCAGGAGCACTTGATAATGACAGACAGATGTGTTGGATGAGGGTTAGATCTGAACTCTAAAGGAACAGGATTGGCCACCACTGCTCTAAGGATAAGATTCAAACATGCCGTTTACATTCTCAGAATTGACCATTTTCTCAATACTGCTAAAACTACATGATTGGTCAACAGTTGTCTATTTAGTCTTGATTTGTTAGTAGATCCAGAATTGTGAAATTCCGTGTTTCAGGGTAGATTTGACACTACATTCCTCTTAGTTCATACATTGTGATAAACACACAAGATTCACAGCTGCATGCTCAATCTCTTACCCCTATTTTGGCGTCTTGAGGGGCTAGTTTTCTTGAATCATCTCCTAGATCATCTTTTTGTTGCTGTAAACTTTCCATGTGTTGATTGTCTTCTCTTGTATGGATTATGAGGCCTTTACTAGTTTCATCTTTTGCAGATGCACCTGTTGTGGTGATTACATCCCTTTCTTCACAGTAAGAAATTGTCTTTGTGACACTTTCTGTGTCCTTCTGTGCTTGCTCTAAGGCTATATCAAGAGATGGGGTTGGTTTTAGCTCCTCATCGAATGAACACTCAACAGTTTGAAGCCCCTCTGTTTCAGGTGGAGACTTGACTTGTGTTGTGCATTGTTCAAATGTCACTAGATTCAGCAAGGCAGAACCATCTTTGAGGACAGATAGATCTTTCGTAATCTCATCAATGTCAGAAAATGACAAATAATTCAAATTCTCATAAAACTCCTCATATTCAGATTCAATCACTGATTCAGGAGATTCAGGTTGATAAATTTCCTCAAAAACTAAAGGTTCTGGCGTAACCGTTTCAGTTAGTTCTGTTTCTAATGTTGCTGCTTCAGGTGATGGGTTTCGCAATTCTGTTTCATGACAGAACATCTGAGGTGATAAGGATCTAGAATCTGTATCTGAAATATCAGAGATAGATGATAAAGGTCTGTTTTCAGACATGATCCATTGTGGCAATGGATACCATGATGAGAATGATTCAGGAAACACTGAGCCAATATCAGAACTCTGATCATTACACAATGAAGGGGACAGTGGAGTAAAAATGGATTTGTGCTGGTTGAGTGCCACACTAGATTGGAACAATTCATTTGGAACTGGTGATGGTGTTGAGTATTCAGGTATAGGTGAATCAGGTGAAAGACTTCGAAATTCATTCAATGAGAATGTCGTCTCAGGAGATGAGGATCGACTTTCGGCCAAAAACTCTGCAGATGGCAATGAAAGTCTGTGCTCAGGAACTGGTGAATCAGGAGAGAGCCGTCTGTACTCATTCATGGATGTATATGATTCTGGTGAGGATGCTCTCCTATCTGAATTGTCCATTAGAAATGGATATAAACTTGCACAGTAAAACAAAGAATCAGTGGAAAGTGCTTGATTTTCTCCAAATAAATCTGAGGATTCTGCATGCACAGGTGTTTCAGAACTGCATTCAAAAGTCTTAAAAATCTCCTTTTTACATCCAGCATACTCAAACACACCTGGTTTTGAACAGAAAGTTTCACCTCTATATTGAGGATCATACAAATGGGAGATTAATGACAAGGGTGCAGCTTTGTACACAAGTTTATACTGAGGCTCCATTCTGACAGTGGTCTGTAATGACAGATATGTCATAGAATTGGATACTTCTTGGCCAAGTGATTGATGTTTTTGATCAACAGTCTGGTTGTATTCTATTTCTAAATGACACTGATCCACAGGAGATATTTTGCCTGACTCAGGAGACAATGGTCTATATTCAGTCCATGTATTTCCCTCAGATGCAAAGCTTGCCGTGTCAAATTCTACATCAGACACAATTGATTCTAGAGAGGATGACCTGTATGTGGCTTTTTGGGTGACATTTACATACACTGATGGTTTGAAGTCATAAACAGGTGAGTCTGGTGATAATGGTCTTTTTTCATTCAAGGACATGATTGATTCAGGTGAGGATGTTCTCTGTTCAGTATTTTGAGGTGCAAAAACCCAGAGCTCAATGTCTGTGTCTGATGATAGTGATTCAGAAGACACTGATCGGTATAAATTCATTGCTGATATTTTATGTATACAAGAGAACTGTGGAACTGGTGAGTCTGGCGGTAATGGTCTACACTCTTCCAATGATATAAAGGATTCTGGAGATGCTCGATCTACCATTGACATAGGTGTCATTGGCCTGTAATCACTTACTGAATCAGGGGAGAGTGGTCTATGATCAATTTCTGATATTACTGATTCAGGTGAGTCAGGTCTATACTCTGTACTGAGGTCTGACTGATAGAATTCATTTTCAACATCCAAAGAGACTGGAGAAGTTGACTGAGAATCTGATTCTGGTATGATAAATGTGAATGTCAGTGGCGTGAAGTCAGGAACAGGTGAATCAGGCGACAGAGGTCTGCTTTCATTGACTGATGTCAGTGAGTCAGGTGAAGGCAATCTAAAGTCATTAAATATATCTGTGCTTCTATCAAATTCTGATAATATTGATCCAGTAGTGAACAGGTCTTCAAAGTAACTTTTGTATTCTGTACTCTCTGAACACAGCGATTGAGGTGAACATGATCTAGATCCTGTCACTGACAAAGTCCTCTGAGCGAATAATGCACTGAATTGAGGTACAGGTGAATCAGGGGACAGGGCTCTAATCTCAGTTTCTGATAATATAGACTGAGGAGAGTCAGATCTTTGCTCTGGATTAAGGTCAGAATGACAGAAGTCATTTTCAAGATCCAAACTGACTGATTCTGGAGAGCTTGGTCGGGAGCCTGTAAATGGCATGATAAATGTGTGTGTGGCCGGTGTGAAATCAGGAATAGGTGAATCAGGGGACAGAGGTCTATTTGCATTAATTGATGTGATTGACTCAGATGAGGACCTTCTAAGGTCAATCAACAAGTCATCAAATACATCTGTCTGCATATCTATTTCTGATAGTATTGATTCAGGCGATAGTGATATATAACCTGTTACTATTGTTGGTTCAAACTGATTGGTATAATATTGATATATTGGAAAATCAGGAGATAAAGATCTAGAGTCAGATCTCTCTTCATTTATAGATTCTGTTGATTCTGCAAAACAATCTTGAGTAAAAACATTTAATTCCCATTCTTCCTCTGATAATGCAGATTCAGGGGATGAGGACATATAATTTGTTACAGAAATTGATTCAAAGCCTGCTCGAACATATTGTGGTGTAGGTGAGTCTGGAGATAGGGGTCTAAATTCATTAATGGACCCATTTGACTGTGGAGAAGATCCTCTAATCTCTTCCAAAAGCATGGCAGATTCAGGTGACATGGGTCTCCATTCAGACAAGGAGTCTGGGGAAAGTTGTCTTTTGTCAGTATCTGATAAAATTGAATCTGGAGAATCTGGTCGATACTCTATTGTTGATAATTCTTCAAGGTAAGAATCATCGTCTGTATTCTCAGAGCACAGCGATTGAGGTGAACATGATCTAGATCTTGTTACTGGCAAAGTACTCTGAATAAATAATGCACTGAATTGAGGTACAGGGGAATCTGGGGACAGGGGTCTAATCTCAGTTTCTGATAATATAGACTGAGGAGAGTCAGATCTTTGCTCTGGATTAAGGTCAGAGGGACAAAATTCATTTTCAACTTCCAAACTGACTGATTCTGGAGAGGTTGGTCGGGAGCCCGTAAATGGCATGATAAATGTGTGTGTGGCCGGTGTGAAATCAGGAATAGGTGAATCAGTGGACAGACATCTGTTTTCATTAATTGATGTGATTGAATCAGATGAGGACCTTCTAAAGTCAATCACCATGTCATCAAATACATCTGTCTGCATATCTATTTCTGATAGTATTGATTCAGGCGATAGTGATATGTAACCTGTTACTGTTGTTGGATCAAACTGATTGGTATAATATTGATGTATTGGAGAATCAGGAGATAAAGATCTAGAGTCAGATCTCTCTTCATTTATAGATTCTGTTGATTCTGCAAAACAATCTTGAGTAAAAATATTTAATTCCCATTCTTCCTCTGATAATGCAGATTCAGGGGATGAGGACATATAATCTGTTACAGAAATTGATTCAAAGCCTGCTCGAAAATATTGTGGTGTAGGTGAGTCTGGAGATAGGGATCTAAATTCATTAATGGACCCTTTTGACTGTGGAGAAGATCCTCTAATGTCTTCCAAAAGCATGGCAGATTCAGGTGACATGGGTCTCCATTCAGACAAGGAGTCTGGTGAAAGTTGTCTTTTGTCAGTATCTGATAAAATTGAATCTGGAGAATCTGGTCGATACTCTATTGTTGATAATTCCTCAAGGTAAGAATCATCGTCTGTATTCTCAGAGCACAGCGATTGAGGTGAACATGATCTAGATCTTGTTACTGGCAAAGTACTCTGAATAAATAATGCACTGAATTGAGGTACAGGTGAATCAGGGGACAGGGGTCTAATCTCAGTTTCTGATAATATAGACTGAGGAGAGTCAGATCTTTGCTCTGGATTAAGGTCAGAGGGACAAAATTCATTTTCAACTTCCAAACTGACTGATTCTGGAGAGGTTGGTCGGGAGACATTAAATGGCATGATAAATGTGTGTGTGGCCGGTGTGAAATCAGGAATAGGTGAATCAGGGGACAGATGTCTGTTTTCATTAATTGATGTGATTGACTCAGATGAGGAACTTCTACGGTCAATCACCAAGTCATCAAATACATCTGTCTGCATATCTATTTCTGATAGTATTAATTCAGGTGATAGTGATATGTAACCTGTTACTATTGTTGGTTCAAACTGACTGGTATAATATTGATATATTGGAGAATCAGGAGATAAAGATCTAGAGTCAGATCTCTCTTCATTTATAGATTCTGTTGATTCTGCAAAAAAATCTTGGGTAAAAACATTTAATTCCCATTCTTCCTCTGATAATGTAGATTCAGGGGATGAGGACATATAATCTGTTACAGAAATTGATTCAAAGCCTGCTCGAAAATATTGTGGTGTAGGTGAGTCTGGAGATAGGGATCTAAATTCATTAATGGACCCTTTTGACTGTGGAGAAGATCCTCTAATGTCTTCCAAAAGCATGGCAGATTCAGGTGACATGGGTCTCCATTCAGACAAGGAGTCTGGTGAAAGTTGTCTTTTGTCAGTATCTGATAAAATTGAATCTGGAGAATCTGGTCGATACTCTATTGTTGATAATTCTTCAAGGTAAGAATCATCGTCTGTATTCTCAGAGCACAGCGATTGAGGTGAACATGATCTAGATCTTGTTACTGGCAAAGCACTCTGAATAAATAATGCACTGAATTGAGGTACAGGTGAATCAGGGGACAGGGGTCTAATCTCAGTTTCTGATAATATAGACTGAGGAGAGTCAGATCTTTGCTCTGGATTAAGGTCAGAAGGACAAAATTCATTTTCAACTTCCAAACTGACTGATTCTGGAGAGGTTGGTCGGGAGCCCGTAAATGGCATGATAAATGTGTGTGTGGCCGGTGTGAAATCAGGAATAGGTGAATCAGTGGACAGACATCTGTTTTCATTAATTGATGTGATTGAATCAGATGAGGACCTTCTAAAGTCAATCACCAAGTCATCAAATACATCTGTCTGCATATCTATTTCTGATAGTATTGATTCAGGCGATAGTGATATGTAACCTGTTACTGTTGTTGGTTCAAACTGATTGGTATAATATTGATGTATTGGAGAATCAGGAGATAAAGATCTAGAGTCAGATCTCTCTACATTTATAGATTCTGTTGATTCTGCAAAAAAATCTTGGGTAAAAACATTTAATTCCCATTCTTCCTCTGATAATGCAGATTCAGGGGATGAGGACATATAATCTATTACAGAAATTGATTCAAAGCCTGCTTGAAAATATTGTGGTGTAGGTGAGTCTGGAGATAGGGATCTAAATTCATTAATGGACCCTTTTGACTGTGGAGAAGATCCTCTAATGTCTTCCAAAAGCATGGCAGATTCAGGTGACATGGGTCTCCATTCAGACAAGGAATCTGGTGAAAGTTGTCTTTTGTCAGTATCTGATAAAATTGAATCTGGAGAATCTGGTCGATACTCTATTGTTGATAATTCTTCAAGGTAAGAATCATCGTCTGTATTCTCAGAGCACAGGGATTGAGGTGACCATGATCTAGATCTTGTTACTGGCAAAGTACTCTGAATAAATAATGCACTGAATTGAGGTACAGGTGAATCAGGGGACAGGGGTCTAATCTCAGTTTCTGATAATATAGACTGAGGAGAGTCAGATCTTTGCTCTGGATTAAGGTCAGAGGGACAAAATTCATTTTCAACTTCCAAACTGACTGATTCTGGAGAGGTTGGTCGGGAGACATTAAATGGCATGATAAATGTGTGTGTGGCCGGTGTGAAATCAGGAATAGGTGAATCAGGGGACAGATGTCTGTTTTCATTAATTGATGTGATTGACTCAGATGAGGAACTTCTACGGTCAATCACCAAGTCATCAAATACATCTGTCTGCATATCTATTTCTGATAGTATTAATTCAGGTGATAGTGATATGTAACCTGTTACTATTGTTGGTTCAAACTGACTGGTATAATATTGATATATTGGAGAATCAGGAGATAAAGATCTAGAGTCAGATCTCTCTTCATTTATAGATTCTGTTGATTCTGCAAAAAAATCTTGGGTAAAAACATTTAATTCCCATTCTTCCTCTGATAATGTAGATTCAGGGGATGAGGACATATAATCTGTTACAGAAATTGATTCAAAGCCTGCTCGAAAATATTGTGGTGTAGGTGAGTCTGGAGATAGGGATCTAAATTCATTAATGGACCCTTTTGACTGTGGAGAAGATCCTCTAATGTCTTCCAAAAGCATGGCAGATTCAGGTGACATGGGTCTCCATTCAGACAAGGAGTCTGGTGAAAGTTGTCTTTTGTCAGTATCTGATAAAATTGAATCTGGAGAATCTGGTCGATACTCTATTGTTGATAATTCTTCAAGGTAAGAATCATCGTCTGTATTCTCAGAGCACAGCGATTGAGGTGAACATGATCTAGATCTTGTTACTGGCAAAGCACTCTGAATAAATAATGCACTGAATTGAGGTACAGGTGAATCAGGGGACAGGGGTCTAATCTCAGTTTCTGATAATATAGACTGAGGAGAGTCAGATCTTTGCTCTGGATTAAGGTCAGAAGGACAAAATTCATTTTCAACTTCCAAACTGACTGATTCTGGAGAGGTTGGTCGGGAGCCCGTAAATGGCATGATAAATGTGTGTGTGGCCGGTGTGAAATCAGGAATAGGTGAATCAGTGGACAGACATCTGTTTTCATTAATTGATGTGATTGAATCAGATGAGGACCTTCTAAAGTCAATCACCAAGTCATCAAATACATCTGTCTGCATATCTATTTCTGATAGTATTGATTCAGGCGATAGTGATATGTAACCTGTTACTGTTGTTGGTTCAAACTGATTGGTATAATATTGATGTATTGGAGAATCAGGAGATAAAGATCTAGAGTCAGATCTCTCTACATTTATAGATTCTGTTGATTCTGCAAAAAAATCTTGGGTAAAAACATTTAATTCCCATTCTTCCTCTGATAATGCAGATTCAGGGGATGAGGACATATAATCTATTACAGAAATTGATTCAAAGCCTGCTTGAAAATATTGTGGTGTAGGTGAGTCTGGAGATAGGGATCTAAATTCATTAATGGACCCTTTTGACTGTGGAGAAGATCCTCTAATGTCTTCCAAAAGCATGGCAGATTCAGGTGACATGGGTCTCCATTCAGACAAGGAATCTGGTGAAAGTTGTCTTTTGTCAGTATCTGATAAAATTGAATCTGGAGAATCTGGTCGATACTCTATTGTTGATAATTCTTCAAGGTAAGAATCATCGTCTGTATTCTCAGAGCACAGGGATTGAGGTGACCATGATCTAGATCTTGTTACTGGCAAAGTACTCTGAATAAATAATGCACTGAATTGAGGTACAGGTGAATCAGGGGACAGGGGTCTAATCCCAGTTTCTGATAATATAGACTGAGGAGAGTCAGATCTTTGCTCTGGATTAAGGTCAGAGGGACAAAATTCATTTTCAACTTCCAAACTGACTGATTCTGGAGAGGTTGGTCGGGAGACATTAAATGGCATGATAAATGTGTGTGTGGCCGGAGTGAAATCAGGAATAGGTGAATCAGGGGACAGATGTCTGTTTTCATTAATTGATGTGATTGACTCAGATGAGGACCTTCTACGGTCAATCACCAAGTCATCAAATACATCTGTCTGCATATCTATTTCTGATAGTATTAATTCAGGTGATAGTGATATGTAACCTGTTACTATTGTTGGTTCAAACTGACTGGTATAATATTGATATATTGGAGAATCAGGAGATAAAGATCTAGAGTCAGATCTCTCTTCATTTATAGATTCTGTTGATTCTGCAAAAAAATCTTGGGTAAAAACATTTAATTCCCATTCTTCCTCTGATAATGCAGATTCAGGGGATGAGGACATATAATCTGTTACAGAAATTGATTCAAAGCCTGCTCGAAAATATTGTGGTGTAGGTGAGTCTGGAGATAGGGATCTAAATTCATTAATGGACCCTTTTGACTGTGGAGAAGATCCTCTAATGTCTTCCAAAAGCATGGCAGATTCAGGTGACATGGGTCTCCATTCAGACAAGGAGTCTGGGGAAAGTTGTCTTTTGTCAGTATCTGATTCGGGGGAATCTGGTCGATTATCCATAGTTAGCCATTCTTCAAGGCAAGGTTCATATTCTGTACTCTCTGAGCACAGAGATTGAGGTGAACATGATCTAGATCCTGTTGCTGGCAAAGTACTCTGAATGAATAATGAACTGAATTGAGGAACAGGTGAATCAGGGGACAGGGGTCTAATCTCAGTTTCTGATAATATAGACTGAGGAGAGTCAGATCTTTGCTCTGGATTAAGGTCAGAATGACACAAGTCATCTTCAACATCCAAACTGACTGATTCTGTGGAATTTGGCCGGGAACCTGTAAATGGCATAATACATGTGTGTGTGGCAGGTGTGAAATCAGGAATAGGTGAATCAGGGGACAGAGGTCTGTTTTCATTATCCGATGTAATTGACTCCAGAGAGGATGTTCTACGATTAATCAAGTCATCAAATAAAATGGTATGTATATCTGTGTCTAATTGTATTGATACAGGGGATGAGGACCTGTAAATTGTTACTGTTGTAAGTTCAAAGTTAGAAGTATAATACTGACGTATTGGAGAATCTGGTGCAAATATGGGGAAATCAGGGGAAATAGGTCTGTGTTCATCAATTGATTCTAGAGAAACCACTGGAGTAAAAGGATCTAGTTCATGTTCATGCTCCGACATTGCAGATACAGGGGACAAGGAGCTAAAATCATTAACAGCTATTGATTCGAAGGCTGCTGTAAAATATTGTGGCACTGGTGAGTCTGGTGAGAGCAATCTAAACTCATTCACTGAGGTGTCTGATGCTGGTGTGGATGCCCTGAAACTATTTTCTACAGTGAGCAGGTCTTCAAAGTACAGTTCATTTTCTGTATTCTCCGAGGACAGAGAATGAGGTGAACAGGATCTACGACCTGTTACTGGAAAGGTACTCTGAGAAAAAAATCCACTGAATTCAGTTACAGGTGAGTCAGGAGATAGTGGTCTGAACTCATTAACTGATGCTATTGATTCAGGAGACAATGGTCTACACGCAGTTGCTTCAAGCGTGTCATCCAGCACAAGAGATTCTTGAGATATGGGTCTAAATTTATCATGTGACTCAGATGAAAGTGGTTTGCCTTCACATTGGAACATTACTGGACTTTCAAAATTCAGTTGTGTTTGAGGTAAATCCTTATTATTCACTGTACATTTGACAGATCGGTTTTGTTTAAAAGAATCATGAATTGTGGATTCTTTAGCAGATGGGTATATTTCTTGTGGATCATGTAAAACTTCAGCTTTTCCAACAGCCGAAGTTATTGGCTTAGCCTTTTCTGAAACATCTCCTGAAACAAACATGGAGCAGTATGTCTTACCCTTGTAGTGTGGATCAAATATCTTAGCAATACGATTACTAAACATAGCTTTGGACATAACAGTACACTGTGGTTTTGGCAATTCACTCATGCTTTGTTCCTCATTGTATAGTGATCCAGTGGGCTCAATAGGTAATATTTTTTGAGAGTATGATTCCTCTATTGGCTCGGCATCAAAAGTAACATTTTCTACTATAACCTTGGACAAAGGAACATCTTCAGGCTCTAAAATTAAAGATTCTGGGGATTCTGTTCTTGGTTCGCAAACAAAGGGCTCACACTGCGAATATTCAATATCAGATGTTTCTAATTCTGGAGATGAGTCTCTAAGGGTCTGAAATGTGATCAAATTTAAGTGCAATGTGGTTCTATATACAGGAACAGGTGAATCAGGTGAAAGGGGTCTGTGTTCATTTATCGATGTAAATGATTCAGGAGATGATAGTCGGGTTTCAGGTTGTACTTCTGATACTTTTTTGTTTTCATTGTCTGAGAGGCCTGACTCATCTGAATCAGATCTATACACTTCAGCAGGTATGAACCATTCCAACACTGTTTGAGTAAAGCTGGGAAGAGGAGAATCAGGAGAGAGGCATCTCTGCTTATTAAAAGATACAGTTGATTCAGGGGATGATGGTCGACTTCCAACTAGACACTCTAAAGATATCAGATCACAGTCGATGTCTGAAACTTCAGACTCAAAGGATTGTGATCTATATAATGTCACGAATGCTGAAGAGTCATTTTGCACATCTGTTGCAAAACAAGGTATTGGGGAATCAGGGGAAAGTACTCTATATTCATTTACAGATGCTGTTGATTCTGGAGATGATGGTCTTATTTCAGTCAAGAATAAATATGGAGATGAACTATGGCTTTCAAAACACATTTCTGTGGATATTTCCCTATCTGAAATGTCAGAACTGATGGACACAGGAGACCAAGATCTATTTGATTCAGGCGATAATGATCGGTAGAAAATTGCAGAACCAGGTGAAATTGGTCTTTCTGTGTCATCAGTCACGAGCAAATAAGATGCTCCTGGTGTATCTTCTGTAAATCCTGCAAGAGGGACCATTTTTTCACCGGGTGCAGGGAATGTTTTGTATTCTTCAACATTTAGTGTAAATTCAGGTATATCATTTTCAAAAGCAGTTGGCAAAGGTGTAGCTGGCCTAAAATCAGGCAATGGAGAGTCAATAGAGAGAAGAGTGCAGTCATTCAGTGAAGTTACAGATTCAGGTGAAGAAACTCTTAATTCCGCCATTAATATGCAGGAGTCTGGTGAAGATGGTCTATAATCAAATGGTATTGGTGAGTCTAAAAGCAAGGATACCACTGATTCTGGCGATGATGATCTATTCTCCGATAAAGTCATTCCAAAGTTGTCAACATACTCAAACTCTGGTGATCTTAGCTCAACTTGGGATGTTAAAGAGACCGGTGTAAGAGGTCTATACGTCACAACTTCTACTGAGCTAGAGGTGGTATATTTAGTGTTTGTGAATTTGGCATCGGTTTGTTTGGTTAAAGAATTTGGTATCATTATTTCAACTCTTGCTTCTGAAGAACCAGAATCAGTTATTGGAAGTGATAATATTTGTCGCTGCTCAGTTACTGAATCAAGTGACATTTGGTTAAGTGTAGGGGTGGTAATCTTCTCTGTAATGACACTTTCGAGTGCGGCAGTCTTACTAAGTTGTTGAGGAGGACTGGAAATTGCTTGAGCAAAGCCTTGTACTCCTTCAGTAGACAATTCTGTGAAGGTGATTGATTGGTTGACATCAACATTTTTGGAAACATCCAAAAATTGTAGAGACTCTTCAGACTCTCTACAATTCACTTCCTCCACAGAAGAAATCTCGTTTTCAGGGGACTTATAGGTCTCTGCAATTGCACACTTTTGGAGTGAAACGTAACTTTCACCAAAAAGGGTTCTGTAGAATCTGTCAGAAACTTCCTCAACGTGGCGCTTTATATACTCCTCACTTTGACTTGGTTTCTTTGAAAGTGCAGCCTCATATTTAATTGGTGATGTAGATACAGTTTCCGGCTTTTCACTTGATGGAGATGTAAAGGAATGAAATGTACTGGAGACATGTGAGGTTATATAATCTTCAGAACCTTGCTTGAGTTCCACATTCAATTCACCGAAATCTGGTTCGACATTCTCTGATTCCAAGAGTGTATGCCCAAAATCTGACAGGGTTGATTGTCTCTGCCTCAGTTTGTACCTTTCCATTGAATTTATGGGTTGAATATTCTGTTCATCACCCTGTTGGGTGGAGACTGGGATAAACTGACCCCCAGTTGCTCCTAACTCTTGGAGAGGATCATCCACAGTTTCATGTATATTGCTTGATGGTTCGTTGGGAATAGTAGCACCTTTGTAAACTGTGTCATAAACGTGAGACTGTAGTCTCCAGGGAACAGTTTTGTACAGGGTAAAGAGAGGACTTACTTGTTTGATAGTGCCTGGGAATTGTTGCCGCAGTCCAGCCATATCAAAACAACTAAGTGTTGGGGCTCCGACCACCCTGACAAATACAGAATCAAATTTAAATTACTTAATATACTTTTAATACATTTTCAATTGAATAGGACTGGAAGAAATTAACTTACTCTGAACCCATTTCCTTGTCTATCAACAACCTCTCTTTCTGTGAATCATTGAGGGATGACAGATTGAAGCAGAGATCCTCAACAGATGCCACCAGAGGCCCAAGTTCTGACCCTCTTTGAGTGACCTCCGTTCGGCGGCCCGGCCTGGGGCTGTCCATGTCCTCCTGTAGCGCTGAAAAACCTGTAAAGGCCAATATAGATTCTGTTGTAAAGTTGTAAAACCATTGTAAAAGTAATGCAGTTAATTATCATCTTCTGTAAAGTGAGGAATACAAATATTTTACAATCAAATAAACACCAACCTAATATGCTTCAAGATATTGTCACCATACATACCTTCACTATGATCCAATGATATGGTTTGTTCTATTTCTGCATAGGTGTGTGATGACTGGTCTTGACTGGACTGGATGATTTTTGTTTCAATGAGATGCACAATGTCCATTCGATTTATTTTTGTAAGTGTCTTCATCAAAGTGTTCTCTGCTGTTAAGTGAAGAGGTGTTATATATATACTTTTGTTAAATAGAATGCAACACACAACTAGATATATACAATGTGAGTGATTCCCTTCTGAGTGAGTGATGTCATAATATCATAATTTGTACTGTGCATGTGACGAGCATCACTACACTACACTACACTACACCACACCCAGATGTTTTTCCGAAAATTATATGCCTGATCACTAAAATGTCATAGCACGCATGTCCTCATTTAATCAATCAATTTACAACAATGGCAAGTAATGTGCCAAAAAGGAAGAGAAAATAATTAAAGCTGCACTGCAGAACTTTGGTCTCTCTTTTTCCATAAAATGTAAACAAAGTTACATGTTACTTTTTTAATATTTTTTTTATATTTAAATAGTATTTATTTTACGTCAGTTGTGTTTTGGCACTGCTATTCAGCGTGGATTAATATAATGGTTACTGGTGATCATTTCAGAGCAGATTGGTCATGCTGCACCAAGACAGCAACAAGATATTCCAAAAAAAAAGGAAAACATGTCTTCAGAGCTAGTACTGTAAGTATAATTTCTGCCGCTGTGGTCTGGATCTTGTTTTTACACTGGCTATGTCGCATTTCCTTTTTAATTGCAGACTCTCTGTAGTTCAAGGTTTTGCTGATTCCACAGAGGTCAATAAGGATTGCAGTTTAGAATTGTCCATGTTCATCACAAACTAGATGATTATTTCAAATTCTAGGCAATAACTCTGTTTTGGACACTGTTATTTCTAATGTACTTGCTCAGTCATGGAATTTTTTTTACCCAAAAAAGTTTTCCATGATGCCAGGTTTTTAAATGTAATTTAAGTAAATTTATTTAGTTTAGAGAAATTTCTGCCTTTAAGCAAATGGTGCTGAAGAAAATTACTGAAAAAAGTGATTCCCAAGGATGCTGCACCCCTGCTGAATAATCCAGCATAAACCAGCATGAATTTCAGCAGTCAAAACATACCTTATGCTGGTGACCAACAAAGCTGGATTTGTCATTAGGGACATTGGTGGTGGCTGAGGGGTAATGCTGAAATAATTATTTAAAGTGTACTGATCTTTGATTTAATAGTGCTTAGTATATCCGGTGAATAGACCAATGCAGATTAATTCAAATTTAAAGAAAACACATGATCAGCAGATCTTACCTGTAGCATTTTTGCCCTCTCTTTCTTTCCATAGCCTTATGAGTGCATGGCTTTGGTCTTGTAGAGAATTTGGATTCTCATTTCTTATTTGATTGATCTGTTTCTCACTGAATTCAAGCTCTTGAGCCAATTCTGTTTGAATAAAATCACATCAGTAATGAGTCATACATTTAATTCAGGACAACAAAGTATCCATATAAAACAAAAGTGCCCTTATGACTGCAATGCAATATGTGTTGAAATAAGATAAGGTTTACAATAATAAAAAAGTAGGCATGACAACTTCTGCAAATAAATGCAACCATTACATAAATGTATCCCAACTCCATAAATAATTCTACCATTTTAACCAAGTACTGTACCTTATAATTACATTTCAAAAATGTCCGTATAGAGCGGTGAACGTGATTTCACCAAGTACCACATGTTCCTGGATCAACATCTTTGTTGATCCTGGAACAACTTTCAGATCAACCAATCAGATTTGAGGGACAAGTTTACAGTTTATGTCAAGTTTAGGCTGAGAACCAGGGTGAGGTGCTTCAACATCAGTGTTATTCACCTATCATTTCCCTCTGATTTTAGGGAAAAGTGATGGGTAGGATTAGGTTTAGTGGTAGGGATAGGGTAAGGACAAAATTGTGGGACAGGAATGTTATTCCAGGATCAACAAACTATGTTGATCCAGGAACATGTCTTACTTGGCAAAATCACGGTGACCCGTATAGAGCAGAGGTTCCCAAATTAAAACAAAACAAAACAAGGAGCCTCTTTGTAGTTTATATGTACATTTTCTGTATAGCTCTGTCAATATCTAAGCTGTCCGCTCACAGTCACAGTTAACTGAATTAACGGAATGACAAAGGTTCTGTAAGTAGCACTCATAGTCATCGAAACAACAAGTGCTCTGCTGCACCCAGTTAGGGAACCATTGGTATAGAGGTTAGCAGCTTACCTGACCAGCTGAAACCAAGGTGGTCTGCTATTACAGCCAGACGCCCTTCTTTCCTGTCAGCCTCATCCTGTGGATTTACTGCAAATTCCAGCAAAGCAGCAAAAGACATATAAGCACACAAATCTAATAATGGAAGTCATTAAAAATAATTGTTTACAACACTAAGTCAAATAAGGTCACTGGCTTTCTCATGTAAAAAATATATAATTTTTTAAATTATACTTATATATTTAATTATCTATTATTAAATCAACATTTCTAAGCAAATATGCTACAAAAACCATTATCAGAGTAGTTTCAATCCATGAGCAAAGACAAGATAAAATATCAATCATGAATGAATACTTTGAATAACTGTCCCGGGATTTGTGATTATAAAATCTGTAATATCAACTGCACCTCACAACTGATGTTTTAAATTGAATTAATTTGGTCATAAACCCATATGCAGTCAGTGAATATACTGGCAAAAAACATTACATAAATACTCCACACTGCAGTTGGTTTTAAGTAAATCTTGAGACTTATGTCAGATAAAAGGAAAAGAGACAGTCACAAACATAGCCCAAACATCAAAGAAGCACCACAAAGAGAAGAATTAGTTACAAGACAGAGAAGCAGCACTTTCATCACTGAGGTGCTGAGGCAGATGAGAAAGAGATAATGGGCCCCAAGAGATGGGGGATACCTTGACTTCGGACTTTATCAGCAGGGATTCGTTCCATCTGCGTCTCAACAGGGTTGTCCCATCTGGGCCTAATGACCAAGGAATCCTCAGGGAAAGGCATTTGCATGTCAAGAAAAGGTTCACCCTCTATTACTGAGGCATCGATGGTGCTGCTTGCATCATCAGATAATGCAGCAGCCCCCTGTTTGTCTTTCTCTGCCTGAGCCAAACTCTCCACTACCTTAGCTGCCTCATGGCTAATCTCTTCAAAAAATGCAACAGACTGTTTGCTTGTGTCAGTGGGCAGGGCCTTTTTTTGTTTTGCTGGTGTCGAAGATTGAATTGGCTGACCAGGCTTTCCCCTGACTGGTAGTCTTGAAGGAAGTGTCTTAGTTGTGCTGGATAGGTCAGTGCTTGTTGAACGTCTCTGGTCCTTTTTGGTTGGTTTCTTGGTGGAGTCACTTTCACAGAAGCTCTTGGCTTTGGAAGACTTTGTTAAACTGGAGGTTATGGATGGGCCTGTCTCTGTGTCAGATTTTCTCCTCGTTTGAGGTTTAACGGGCAATTTCGACTTCTTATCCTTGGAAAGTTCTACACATTCAGACCTGAGGGAGCTGGCCTTAACAGGGATTCTGGATTTTGGTTTCTCTTCCTCTTTGGAGATTGGCACATCTTTTTTAGTCTTAGATGATAGAGAGGCTGCAGTGTAACTTTTAGAGACAAGTTTACTTTTAGATTCTGTCTTTTCTGGGATTTTGGTTTGTTCTATAACTGAGTGCTGATCATCTGGGGGGAAATCTGAGAACCCTTGGTCCTGTTGAGAATGAACTGATCTAGTAATAGTTGACACTGCTGTCTGAACATTGACTATTAACATATCAGAGTAAGCAGGATCAGATACTAATTGTCCCTCACTCATTACTTTGTCTGATTTAATCTCGGCTGTTTCTGGCATTATTTGGTCCTTCTCTGAGGTTTTGGTTGAGGTTTTAGACTTTATAACATCTGACTTTGTAGCTGCAGCCATATTAATCTCAGTAGGAGAATGTACAGATAAATCTGCAGGCTCTTTAGAAAGGTCATTATCTTCCTCTGGTTTTATCTGCAAAGAGAGGTTACAACCAACCTCATTCTCAGCATCACCGGATGCTCTACCAAGTCCACTCTCTCCTTCTTCAGCTATGCCTTCTTCAATGGGTTGCTCTATTTGGTAAAATGCAAAGCCTTCCTCCTCATAACTCCTTTTGGTCATGTCTATCGCACCACTTCTTGTCATCTCAAAAAGCTTTCCCTCTTGGAAGAGGAAAGGATTTTGTTCACTTGTTGGTGTACCCTCCTCAGTTGGTGTCCTTGCTGGTGTTGTGTCTGGAGTCGCTCCATGGGAAGGCCGATCTACAACCAGACCCAAGACCTTTTGCTCTTCCTCTTTGACTCTTGCTGCAAATGCATCATCATCTTCTCGCACTGAATTCCAGGCATCTGTTTCTGCTTTTGCTGTAACTCCTCTAGATTCAGTCTTAGGAGGTTCCTCCTCAGCATCATCTTCCTCTGTGTCATCATAAATACATATTTCTGGTTTAAATGTTTCTCTTGTTTGTCCAATAATAATTGGAATAGAATCAATATCTAGGCTGCCACTACAAATATCAACATAAGATGTACCTGAATGCCTCATGTAATCACCTTTAATCTCATCTGTTACATTAGACTCTTCCTGACTAGGCAATATGTAATCAACATTTTGGTAATTTGCTGCCTCGTTCTGCATTTCATCACTGTCAGTTTCTTGATTTCCTTTAGATCTTTTTAAGCTTTGCTCTTTTTGTTCATCAGTTATATTTTCAGCCAGATTGTTGCTGTTAGAGGCAGTTTTATTCAGCTGTACTAATTTTGAATCAACATATTCTTTGTCCTCAAATTTCTCACTATGAGATTCTTGAAGGTGTGGTTTTATGTTATGCTTTTCTGAAACAGACTGAGGTCTCCTCATTGCTGATTCAGCTGAAGATGCTGCACTGTGGGCCATGGTATGTTGATTGTCCTCAGATGTTTGGGGGCTCTTACGTATACCTGCTGGAAAAGGAGAGGGAGGTTGTACTTTAATGATCGGTTCAACAGACCGTGCTATCTCTGATGCTTGGTTGAGTTCAGTAAACCCAACATCATCCACAGAGGATGGTTCATATTTGGATGTAAGCGCAAACAGTTTGATGCTCTCATCTCCTGCATCAGACGATACCAATGTCTGAGAAGATTCACTATCTTTTCTATTGTCCTTTTTGTCTTTTTCATCTTGTTCCATTTCATCAAATGTTTTTATTTTGGCAGCCATTTTAAACATCTCTTCCTCTGGAGTAATTTTCCTCTGTGCCAGGCCACACTTCAACTCATCATCTTCTACTGTCTCCTCTGGGATTACTGATGGCTTAAAGGGAACAATCAGGACCATGGGGTCTGGGGTTTTGGGATTGACCTCATAACTTACCGCTTCAGAACTTGGTGTGTCAGGGGAGAGAGGACTCTTACCCGAACTTGTCATCAGGGACGTCTGCTCACAACTGTCATCGTCTGCATTACACTCCTGTTCTTTGAGCAATCTACTACGCAAACTCTCTGGGGGGATTTCAGGGGCTTTGGAGGATGTCAGGGGGCCTGTGGTCACACTGGGTTGTTCTACTGTAGGTGGAAAAATCAGGTTGGTTTTCATCTCTACGGGGCTGTTTTCTAAAGAGTCACAGCATGGGGATTCATTTGTTGGACTAGGCTCAATAGAGTCTGGGGTTCTATGGGAAGAGTTGTCTTCCATCAAGGGACTACCTTCTAAAGAGTCTTTGTGGCTAATGGTAAAAGAGTCATCAGCTACTGGACTAAGGGTCTCTGAATCTTGGTGTCTAAGAGGCAGCACTAAACCACCATGATCCTGTGTAGCTGCCCTTAAGGCCAGAAAGTCAGAAGAGGTTGGTGTTGATTGATCATCAAAGGATTCCTCATCACTCAAAAAATTCTCTAGTGTTTCAGATGCTCTTTTAGTCAGTTTTCGAGATTTAGGTGGCTTGGATGACACAGAAACAATGTCCTTATCAACAGAAGTTTTTTCATCCCCTAAGTTCATCCCCCTATTCCTATGAGGAATAGACATGGACTCACTTTTTGTTGGCTCATCCACTGCTTTGCTCAGTGCTGGATGATGAATTGTAGCATCAGATGCCTGTTCATTAGTTGCCTTCATCTCAGTAGAAAAAGAAACAGATATTTTACTTGTCTTGACCTTAGGGGTGACTACTACTGATTTTGAGGACTTTTCCAGTATAGACTGAGCTGTTTTTTTTGGTGATAATGGGAGGCCCTCAGGGCTTGTTTCTGGAGTCTCAGCCAAGCCCTCATGTTTGTAACTTTCCTCAGAACTCAATGGGGCTTCCACTTCAGGAAGACTAGCACTGGGTGAGTCGACCAATGCTTCATGTTTAACGCTGTCAGAGCTGTCATTAAATGCACTGTTTTCTGTACAATTATCAGGCAAAAGATCTCTGCCATGTTTTGACAAATTTTGAAGAAAAGTTGTTGTCACGCTTGCGTGAGTGGAGGGAACTGCTGACTCTTTTCCAGAAACCACACCCTCGCCACTCTTTTGCCTTGCTTTTGTATCTTCTTTAAATTCTTTAGAGTGTTTTATGTGTGGACTAATTATGACTTCTTTTTCTTCATGGTGATCTTCAGGCTTTAAAACATCAGGAGACCCTTCTTCTTGTGAGGGTGCTCGGGGAAGACATTGTGACTTTGTGAGTATGGCCTCGGGTTTACTCGCTGTTGTGTGTTCTGTTTTGGAAGATCCTTTGTGCTCAAAGAGCCCAGACTTTCTTTTTGAGGGGTCTTGGCCAGTTTGAAATGCTCTCATTAGTTCTCTTACAGACATGGTTTCTTCTAGACTTCCAGGCTCAGGCTTTGGTGACCTAGAAGCAGACTGTTTCTGGGGTGAAGAGGTTTGTTTTTTCAGGCCTGATGTTTTCTGGTCTTTGATAACAGAAGACACTTTGTCTTCTGTTGCTTTATATGGAGGTTTTTGGCCTGTCTGTTTTTTATGACCTTTTTGTTCTTCCTCTACTTTCTTTTGAAGAGCCTTAACTTTCTCTTTAATCGAACCAATTGGTGTCTCCTCAACCACTGGTGATACAGGAGACTTTTTTTGGTCTCCAGGTACAGGTAGTAAGGCATCCCCTTCGGAAGACTTCTCTGTGCTCTTCCTAACATTACTTTCTTTTGATTGGGTTTCTTCTGTGTGTCCTTGAGGACCTTTCCTCCTTACTGGCTTTTTTACTTCTGTTGTATGGGCTTTAGTGTCTTTTGCCACTGTTGAGACTATTTTTCGACCACCTCTGCGCAGAACAACCTCAGTGAACTGTTGTTGTGATGGAGTCTCTTGGGATGCAGGCACATCCAGTAAGTATTCCTTAACTTCACCAGTGGAAACAGTGTCCATGCCAGACCTGTCCCTAGTACCCTTTGGTCTCTGTGATCCTCTGTTGACTCTAACTTCCTTCAGAAGCGATTCTTGAGATTCAAAGGCAGCCATCATTTTGGCCTCTTCAATTTCACTTTCTGTCAGGAGAACCCACCCCTCATCCTTCCTATATGGACGACTCTCTGTTTTTGCAGACTCTCCCTTGTCAAATGTTCCACTTCTCAGAATTTCACTAACTTTCTCCAAATCCTCTTTGACTTTTTCCATTATCTCAAAAGGCTCTGCTGACACCTCCTCCACCCCCTTATCTAAATAATCCCCTTGCATAGGACCCGCTTTCTCTGAGGAATCAGTGGTCAGAATAGCAGTCATTTTGATAAGGTCTTGTTTCATCTCTGACACTTCAGAGAGTAAATCTGGACTTGCAAGTGCAGGGGAGTCTCGGATCAAGTGTGTTTTCTGGAATGACGTTTCAGTTGTTTCAGTGTCTTCATCATCTTCCATTTGGATGACATTTAAGGAGTAAATTAATCAAAATTTAAATTAAAGGGACAGAGATTGGAAAAGGACATAAGGGATCAATTCAGAGCTTCAAGGACCAGAAGACATCAAGGTGACAAAAAAGGGACGTGGAGTATGGGAGGATGAGTGGAGAGTCTACTGGACTTATGGGGGAATAACAACTGCAAAGCAAATACTAACCAAATCTTAAAGACAATGGAGGAATAAGCAGGAAACTTGTTTATCCACATTTGGTTAAACAGCGCACTCACACAAACAAAAAGACAAACTAAAGTGATATTTAAAAGGGAGACAAAAATAAGCCAACCCAAACACTGGGAGATATAGTGAAAAACAGTAACACAAAGTAGACATTGCTCAATATTTATAACTCATGTCTACAGAAGAAGAAAAAAAAGAGAGAAAGAGAGAATTCAGGAGAGAACTCAATTAAAATGAACTCATCAAAAACAAGTCTTTAATGTGTTTTTTTTAAAGAAAGCCAGTGATATGCAACTAAAACTGAAATTCATCAAGGTGTTTTTAGGATGTGAAAATAAAGGCGTTTGAAAAAAAAAACATACACTCTCTTAAGAAAATGTGCAAAAAAAAATTAACAGCATGTCATGGGGGCAGTGTCCTAAAGGGATATCTTTGTACCTTATTTGCCCATAAAATTCATATAGTAAAGGGTACATATTACTACTGTAAGGTACTAAAATGCACCTTTTATGAGTAGATTAGGTACAAAGTTGTATTTTAAGGGTACTGCCCCAGTGACAAGCTGGTTGGTTTTTGCACACGTTTTCAGACAGTGAAATGAAAGTAAAATATTGAAATAATTATTTTTAATATTAGTAGTGGCAATGTAAACAATGTTAAACAAAGATCAGTACTGAAACAATTCATACACACAAAACAGCATTCAAATGTTAATTCCTTGGTAAATTTGGTAAAATTGTTAGTGTGTAGTAATTTTGATGTAGTAATAGATTTGGATTCTAATTCATAGTTATACCTGAATATTAGCTTAAAGTAGGAACTATACTTAAGGTTACATTACATAGTGTGGTGATTAAAATATTCTCTAATGCAATAGTAAGCAAACTATGCAATGGTAATATCCAACTGATGAAGCCACAAATCTACAAAAAAGGGCAATGACTAGTTTAATCACAGGTTTATATTATTAATGTTTTGTACATTCATAGATAAAGAGAGGGAATCCTCTTACTGGACTGGCTTACAAGTACACTTTGTTTATGTATAAAAATGCAGGGGCACCAAAAAAGGTACTAAGGAGAGTGATTACTACAGATTTGGATGGGAATCATAATTTGCTTTGCAGATTGTTATTGTGTTTAATGAAGGGAGTAGGGATCTAAAACAGTTGAAAACAAACATCACCACAGTATGAATGAAATTCAAATTATGTGCAAAAAGATTAGGAGACATTTAAAAACTTTTTTCTATCAAGATTCATAAACTGATCAGAATAAAACATTAATATATTTATATTAGGGGTGTAACGGTACAAATTTTTTTTCGGTATGGTTCTTTTCGAAATAGCGTTTTAATCGCTGAACGTGCAGAACTTCTTTATCTACGAAACGTAATTTCAAACTCCGTTTTGCGCTTCAAACTAAATCATAAAGCAACATGGCTTGTTGTTTTACATCTTACAATTGTATACTTACCTGTAAATATTAAAGATTCACGCAAATATTTCTATTTCAGATAAAGGATTGTCCTGACAGCAAGCAAGTCTATGTTTACCAGACTTCAATGAACTGGACAGAACGGATCGGAATGGGACCGCAGTAAATGGACCGTCATTTTTGTGTACCGTTAAATCCCTAATATATCAATAGTTAACTCACTCAGACACAAGGTTATTTTATAGAATGTTAAAATCATGCTTTGTAAGTTATTTTACAGTGACATTCTCAGTTAGTAAGTTTGATGGAAAAATGTCTGAATAACACAACATATTTTAATTAATTTAACTCGATATCTTACATTTCTCAAGTGTTCGGCTCGTCTGTAAAGAAAAAAAGGTAAAGAAAATTCAATTGTATTCATGCATTGAATGAACAGACATCCATATTTTTAGCTTAAAATTGCCAATTTACTTTCTTGACCCCACATCATTTAATACAGATATCAAAGCTGGCACACCAAACAATATACAGTTATGAGAAAATATGTGTAAACCCTTTGGAATGATCTGTATTTCCTGCATGAATGGCTTCTAAAACAAACAAACAATCAAATAAACAAAAAAATACATCTATGGCGCCATTCATGAAATTCTTTCAGAAAGAGTTTAGAAACAAATTTTCTCATTAATACTGTTCACACAACAACTTATCTCTGTAATAATAATAATAATAATTATACCCAGTGGAACTGGACAGAGTTTTGAACTGAGATAATGGAGGAAAGCAAAGGATCTTTTGTTAATTAAAGTGCAAAATCGCAGTTACCTCCTCATCAGGATCTTGTTCTGAATCTGATTCCTTTGAGGAGCAAGAAGCAGCAAAAGAGGACGAGAGCACCAGATGATAGAGAGATGGACAGAGGTAGAGGAAAGACAGAAGGGGACAGAAAGAGCAGGCTAAGCAGTTATCAGAGCAACAGAACATGTCTGAGGCCAGCCGGTGCTGTGACGGGTTTAGTGCAACAGAAATGCATAAAAGCATTTATCAGCTGTTGATTCAAAAATGTTATTAAAAGGGGAAACAAATGGAAGGAAAAGATGGCTGTAAAATGAGGTCTTCCAAATATCCACAGCAATAAGTTGTGTAATTTACTCATTAAATTGAGTGTTTCGTCAACTGTAAACCTATGCAGATATTGTGGTATAAAGCATTCATTTCATGGCAACAAAATGAATGTAAGAATGCATGCAAACATGCCATAAAAGCGGACAACATAAAAATGAAATTTTGTTGGACAATGCATTTTGTAGCATATTGCATGAACTTACCTTTGAGTAAGCTGGCAGGCTGATGTTTAGATTGCATATTGCACCATGTGTCAAAGTCCTATAAGATCTGGGCTCTTTTGTGAAGGACAAGCGCCCACAAGGCTCTTGAGCATTGTCTCGAATCTACAAGTGATTTGCCAAGTGTGCAGTTAAATGGCTGCATGGATCCTCTTATAATTTTTCAGATATATGAATGCATAGTTGACTTACTTTGATGAAAAGAGCCAGTCGGTTCTCTTTAAAGGCATAGAAGCTGAAGACATGATGCTGGCCACTTTTTGTTAGGGGAACCAGGTTTCCAAAGCAGTCTGCATATATTGGTTTTCCTTCTAATACCTAGAATGCAACCCATTCAATTATGTCAGTTCCACAGTGGAAATATTTCTCAATTATTAATAGTTGAGACAACAAATTCTGATAGGGTTTGCATTTACGCGGTTATGCATTTATGCATACATTCAGGATGTAGGGTCTTAGAATAAATCAGGCACTGATGTCTTTATTAAAACCTTGGGAACCTCTTTCAGAGAAACAACGCAACAGAGGAAAATGCCTAAAGACGCAACACAAAGCAAGTGATACCTCCAGATGCGGAGGTAAGCAGAGAAATCAAACTCTATTTTATAAATAGAGCTGATTGTGCGGCATAGAAGTATATTAACAGGAATCTATTGCAGCAATACCCACTCAGAATTCTTAGCTTTCGATATTTGGATGAGCAAGGCCTGTACATTACTCACCTCCACATCTCGGCTACGTGCCACCTCTGTGAAGTTCTCTTGCTGTTCCAAAGTTTTATCCATTTTATCATCAGTCATACAGAAACAGCGCAATCGAGCCTCAATAGGGTCATGCGTTTTGGCAAAAATGACGAATTTGGCCATGTAAGGTACACAGATGATCTCACGATACACCTGAGTGGCGAAGTTCACCGACTCCTGTACTTGCCTGCAGTCTATCAGCCAGAATCTGATGAGGAAAATATGAGAGATATTGATGCTTAACTTATGTGTGAGCTTCAACCAGGATTGGCCCATTTACCCAAAGTATACTTCAGTTACGACACAAAATCTAGCATATGCGGACAGTCGAACGCATAGTTTCCTCCTCATCCAGTATCTGCATTATTTTTCTTCATAAGTTATGACTGTTTTAAAACTAGAGTTGTAGGTATTTCTTAACCCCTCGCACAAGCATTCATCAATGCCGGCGTCTGTTGTTGTTGGGCCTCTTTTTCGAGTGTAAATCAACTGTCTCGAGCCAGTGTTGCCCCCTAGTGGACAAAACAATTTAGTGCAAAAAAAGTTCAAGGGGCATGTGCAAGCTGAGCGTACAGACTATGTAGACTAAATTTGGCGAAGACTAAATTTGCGTCACATGTATTGTACGGTAGCGCACCCAAGCGTAAACACTGAAGTATATTTGGGCTTTACAAAGGGAAAATTCATCATTGAAAAACATATACTCTCCTGTTGCTTCTAGAGAATGTACCTGGCAGACACATTTGTGGTAAAAGACACAGAGTCATTGGTGAATGTTAATGGTGTAGTCCCAGTGATATCCTCCCATTGAGCAGGTGTGGTCCCACCTATACATGGAAGAAACAGTTTTGGTTACAAAAAACAAAAATGTTGTTGACTACAGCAAATGTCTTTTATTTTAAAAGTTCATGTTCACTTGTCCTTGTCAATTATTTAATTCTCCTGCCCAATACAGTGCAATGCTGTTTTAAATAGATGTCACTAGAGGAGGGGCTTCAGTATGCTGAAAACAAAAACTGACTTTGTGAGGAAACAACTTAGCATTTAATTGGGGGCAGAATACTCATGTCACTCGTGTTACTGTAACCTCTCCAGTTCTACTCCACCCACTCCGAGTGGGATTAGAACCGGCATCTCCAGCATGGGATGCGGGCGTGCTAACAAGGATGCTAAAGACCGCAGTCTGTTGCCTCAGTCGCTAGCGTGCCTCTTGAGGCCAGGGGAGTGAGGTTTACCATCACTCTCTAGTAGCTGGTCTCCATTACACTCACCCCCTAAATCTCACTCCCATCTGGGTCACGGCACCAAATGTAACTGATCCTAGTTAACCCACTCCTAGCAGGGTTTAGAACCTGCTTCTCCGGCATGTGAGGTGGATGTGCTAACAATGATGCTAAAGACCGCAGTCTGTAGCCTCAGTCGCTAGTGCGCCTCTTGAGACCAGACGAATGAGGTTTACATGCACAGCTCCTACTAGCTTACTTCTGTTACACTCACCCCCCTAAACCTCACTCCCATCCAGGTCATTGCACCAAATCTAATCAGAGCGGGATTAGAACCTGCATCTCCGGCATTGGAGGTGGGTGTACTAACAAGGATGCTAAAGACCGCAGTCTGTAGCCTCAGTCACTAGTGCGCCTCTTGAGATCAGGGGAGTGAGTTTTACATGCACAGCTCCTACTAGCTTGCTTCTGTTACACTCAACTCCCTTAACCTCACTCCCATCCGGGTCACGGCACCAAATGTAACCGGTCGTACTCGACCAACTCTGAGCTGGATTTGAACCGGCGTCTCCAACATGGGAGGCTGGCACAAACAAGGATGCTAAGGACCGCAGTCTGTAGCCTTAGTCGCTAGTGCGCCTCTTGAGGCCAGACGAGTGAGGTTTACATGCACAGCTCTCACTGGCTGACCTCAGTTACATTACACTTAACCTATGAATGGCTTACTTACTGTATAGTTGTCTCCAGGGTTCTGAACCGGTTCAAGGAATGAAAACAAAATAAAATTTTAACAGGAATATAAACAAAAATGAAATCAATTCTAATTGTTCTGAACAGATATGTTTTTTGAAATGAACTTTCACTGATTAATAAAGTTATTGTATCATTGTGTTTATTATATTATTTTAGCAGTGATACGATCATAAATTTAAATTTGCCCTATGCAAATGCGACGTGAGTGAAAGTCATCGTAGGTCAGTCGCTGGCATTAGCTTTTGGATCTAAGGAGTTTTTCCGAGGAAATGTCACCAACCATTAAAGCATTACATTTAAATGAATGGCAGGTAATATCCAGCCTGGTGTGTGCTTTGAAACGTAGAATCACCACTAATCAGGAAATAAATAAATAAAATGTTTTTAAATAATCAATCACCAAGGCCCAGTTGTTCAAAAAGTTGTATTTTGGATCATATTTATCTAGATTTGGGAATCCCATGTTTTGCTCTCTAGGATCAGGTAATCCATTGTGCTGCTTTTTAAAAGTAAAATAGGATTGTTTACTTTAGAAGAAAAAAAACAACCCTAGAAAGGTTTAAATTTCTCTTTGTAAGTGTCAAGTAAGAGTGTATTCCCCTTTTAAAAAGATGATTTTCCCTCTTTAGTTTTCTAAAGTCTACGCTAAAAGTCAATTCCATGCCAATCTTTGTGTCATGATTCATGAGTAAAATAGGATTGGATCACACTTTTTCAGATTACCAAATCTAGATTAGCAGTGCTTCAAATGGGGTTACATTTTACAATGTAGGCTGCTAGCTATGTAAAAAACAACAGGTAGAATGAAAAATAGAGTTATTAACTGGTATTTTCTTCTAATCAAACTGTTTTCAGAACGGTAATGTTTCAGAGAACAAGAACAGAAACCTTAAAATACTGATTCTGCTCGAAGTGAACGGATTGATTTTTGGACCCCGTTTTAAAGCCCTGGTTGTCTCTGTATATTAAGTTGAATTGAAAGTGGAAATGAGTTTTATTTGAGTATATCCCGTGTGCTTTCTCACCTGTGATGCTGCATAGCAGACGTAATGTAGGAGTATCTCCACCTCCAAAGTCGCCGAGGCCCGAGTCAGCAGAGCTCTTCGGGACAGGGATGGTCATGGTTATGGGTTTATGAAATTTCCTCCTCCGTGGTTCCAGAGTGACTATAGGGCTGAATATGGCTTTATTACCCCAAATCTTCCTCACTACATCAACGCTCATGTGTTGAGCCTGGCCAAGTAGCAAAGGCAATAATTATTAAAATGACCACAAGAGCAAATTAATAATTGAAAGCATCTCATTGCTATCGGGTCAAATCTATTTCAACATTGTGACTTTGTGACAATTGTGAAAGCACTGAATTCCACAGTAAAGCATTGATTCTACATTCCATGTTTTCCTCTGTAAAAACAATTGTGCTACCTGGAGGCCGACACGGATGCGTTTAGTGAGCGCTCCCTCCGGGAAGACGGCCTGTACTTGAGGAACCACTGTGCTGCTCAGAACTCCACCTTCTGGACCAATGAGATTACTGTCCTGTTTAATCCGTGAAACCACAGCAAAATACTGTGGAAAGTCTCGAGTGATAATGCGACAGATGCGCTTCCTCTCCAACTCTTCCGGTGGGTCCAGCCCTGAAATTTAAGATGGATATACTGTACAGCATCTGTCCATTTCTTATATTTATTCAATAGTGGAAACAAATCTCAAAATAGTGTCGGCCCAGATCCGGCCCAGATCTGGTACACGTGGATTCCACACGGCCCAGATGTGGGCCGGATCTGGGCCGACACTATGCTACTGTCTGGGTTGTATTTGATCATGTGTTTTTCCCTCACCCTCGTCCATGCCGTTGAGGATCTGGTTGAGCTCTTCTTCTGTGTACTCGCAATGATGCTCTTTCCAGCTCTCTCCAGTTTCACTGCGTAAGATCACCAGCTCCCTCTCCTTCCCTCTCAGAGCCGCAAAGTGAGGGATCTCCACAATCACTGGCCTGACACCCGGCAAGATATACAAGAACGTTATTCATATGAATGTCTACAATTTTTCCTACATTTAAGCTAATCAATTTCGCTTTAAATCACTGTAACAAATGGCCTATAGAGGCTTATTGTTCTAGTATAATGGAATTAGTATAATATACAGAAATAGCAACATAGTGTCGGCCCGGATCCGGCCCACAATTGGTACACATGGATTCCACACGGCCCAGATGTGGGCCGGATCTGGGCCGACACTATGTTGCTGTCTGGGAAATCTGAAATTTCTCATTTTATTTAATTGTTTCTTGTTTAGTAATGGTAAACTGCAAGGATTAGCAACAACTTGATACAATAAAGTCTATATCATGTGTAAATAAATAATGTGTGCATTGTATTGTTTCATTTCATTCAAGTGTATGAAAAACACACAAAAAAAGAAAGTTTATCAAAAGTAACTGGACTTGGTTTTCAATTACTTTAACTTCAGTGCTGAAACACATTGATATGCCCAGATCTACCAAGTCTTGATACTTTTGATTAAAAATCTAGTGGATATAGTATGGCCTTAATTAATGAAAACTTTCACAAACATACTAAAAACAAAAATGGCATAACAATATGCACAATGTTGTTCACACCTAAAAAATGCACACAGCCACAGAAACTCATGCTTCAACTAAAGTAGCACAGCAAATGGATAAACAAATAAAAAACAAGGCGAGCACAAACAACTGGGTACAAACAGTCACCTAAAGGAGCTAAAGGAAACACAGACTGATGATTAAGAATAACACACTTGTGACAAATCACTAGAAATACTATGTTTTGGTCATGAATTTCCCAAACCTGTGACATTTTGATGGCAAAGTATAGAAGTATAAACACAATTTGTTGATTAGCTTCAACAAGTTTGGAAACAATCATGAGTAATCAAAATATAAAAATGACACTAGAGTGCACCTATGATACCACTGACGACTAAACAGAGCCACTTTACAATGAAAGCAGAATACAACCAATGCAACACAATTAAAAGGAAGATAGTGATAAAGGAGAGAGTGGGGTGTGGGACTGGCATTGATTGGTTGATTCATGTGTCACTCCTACCCCAGAAATTTTGTCCCTGGCGGGCCCAGTTGCAGAATACGGCTAACCAAACTCTCGCCCTCATTCAGAGGGGGCGGGGCAGTAGGGAGGTGGAGCTTACTGTCATCCAATAGCAGCAGTGGGAAAAGAGAGCATAGGTGGCATATTGTCGAGTTTGTTTCATTTAGAAGAAAAAAACAACCCTGGAAATGTTTACATTCTCTTTGTAAGTGGCAAGTAAGCGTGTATTCCCCTTTTAAAAAGATGATTTTCCCTCTTTAGTTTTCTAAAGTCTACGCTATAAGTCAGCTCCATGCCAATCCTTGTGTCATGATTCATGAGTGTTAAAACAGAAAAATCATTTAAACATCATTAATACAAATGTCAATAGAATTGGCTCGTTCGTTCTGCAAAACAGTTGAACTGAAATAGTCTCTTACAAAAAAATCTATTAATGACTATGTTATTCAACTATTTAAGTGGCATTAGGTTTATTACTAGATTATGCTTTTGCATGTAAATTAAACTGATTATATACCATGGCTGAATTTGACTTCTTTCATATCCAAAATTGAGTCTATAACCATGTCCCAAATGGCACACATGAGCTTCAGAGGTGGCGCTTGAGAGCGCACTCCTGAAACCTTAAATGACACTCTGCAGTCTTGTGGAAATTATGGACACTCAAACATGACTACAAGTGCACATCAACCCTGCCATTTGGGAGAGGCTAAATTGAGGAACTCTATCAGACCGCTGACCACAAATCTGGCTTTTTTCCTTATTGACCTTGAAATTCTGCTCTGTCAGTTCTACCAGGTTCATTGTTTCGAACGACAATAGTTCAACTCTACATTTGGTACCCCACCCAAAAATTTAAATCAGTCCCAGATGTATGTATACCAGACAGCAACACAGTGTCGGCCCAGATCTTGCCCACATCTATCCACATGTACCAGATGTAGCCCGGATTTGGGCCGACACAGTGTTAATGTCTGGAATGTGACTTTCTTTTTTCGGATGTACACAAATAATTTCAAATGCAACCCAGACAGACACATAGTGCGGCCCAGATCCGGCCCACATCTATTACACGTGGATTCCACGCGGCCCAGATGAGGGCCGGATCTGGGCCGACACTATGTTACTGTCTGGGTCATATACATCTAGGATGGTATGAGGGTGAGTAAATTATTTATTTAAAAAAATGGGTGTCACACCACGGTCTGTCCAGCAGAGGGAGACAAGACCTTCAATATCTTCCTAATTCACTGCTCATTATTGGTTCAATGAAATCACCTGTGCCTAGCTTGTTAGAGTGTTAACAGGTGTTTATTTAAAGACTTGCACTTGCTTGTGTCTTAGTTCAGTCTTGAAGGTCTTTTGCAAAGCCTATGCTTTTGTGTTTTCCCGTTTGGTCTACCCTGAAAGACTTTTGCTCAGCCTCTCTTGTAAATGTTGTTTTATGTTATTGGACTCTTTTGCCTGCATCATCCAGTGTTGATTTGTACTTGCTCAACCCAGCACTGATGCTGGATCCTTTGTGTTTCCTCAAGAAGAATATTAAGTAAAGACTACTTGTTTTTTTATCTGCCAGTTGGGTCCACACTGCCCCATAGAGCAATGGTTGGAACCTTGGGTTTCCAGCAACACGCTCTGGGTTCGAATCCCGGACCTAACAATGGGTGGAGTAGCCCTTTCAGAGAACAGATTTGTGCCTTGGATCACACGACTACAGTGTTGTGGTTACAACAGATTAGGCCCCAATGGTGTTTGTTGGGCCCCTCATTATGGAGTTAATTGTACATTCTCCCATTGCATGTTTCGGGGTGAGAACAGTCCAACTGTGCATATAAAACAGCAGTTTTTATATTCGTGCATTAGTTCTCACAACTGTCGTGATTACAACGGTGTGCCAGTCAGTCTGTATTATTTAGTTTTGAGACAGGCTTAGCCTGCTATTTCAGGGTCCTGTACAGGAAGGTCTGTAGCAGAATAAGGGACAGAATGATTATATGCCCCTCATATCTAACAGGCTTACTGGTGATGTAGATATTTTTCAATCTGTCCAATGATATCGCCTAGTATGGGCCTCAGTGGTCACTTTGTGAACCAAAGCCCTCATATTCAGGTTTGAAACACCTCTCTCACCTTATTAGGTGACTTCTGCAGAATATGCCTAGTTAGGTTATTTGAACGTTAAAGAAGAGCACTTTGGTGCTGCCCACCTCATTTCAATTGAAGTCAGAGCACAATGGTTGGTTGCTCCAATTTTATGACACCAACAAAGAACGGCGGTTGACGCTCAGTTATGGGATTGACATACTGATGAACTTCAGTATGTCACTCCTTCACTTCACAAGTTCCTCAGGTTTGCATTTGGGGCCAAAGTTGACCAATTACGAGTTCTTCCATTCAGCCTGACCTCCTACCATCACAAAACACATAGATGCTGCTCAGGCTCCATTGCGACTCCAAGGGGGTATGTGTCTTGAATTTCCATAGTGAGCACATGTTGAAAAAATTTTCATTCACTGTGCATGGCTATTCTTTAGTAGCTAACCATTGATTTTACATAGGTTGTACACTCGCTATTGAGGTGCATTATGGGATTGAATAAGTGCACGTGATATTGTTCACTATGGTTTCGTCCACCTAAAATAGTTTACTATATAGGGGCGATTTTGTACACAGCCCTGGACTTGCACTATAAGGACTTTATGTAGACTGCCATTCATCAACTGTTAGTCAGAAAGGGAAAAACATATTAAATCAATTTAAGAAGGGTTCTTTTTTTGACAGTGCAATGAATTTCCCTGCAAGCCATTAAGCCAAAAGAACAGGTGATACAGCCTTGTTAAATACAGAAAAGCAGAAGCAGCATCAGTCATTTTGACAGGAGGTGAGTAATAAAGGCAGCAAAGAACAAATGTAGACAAATATACATTACTCCATTAAAGCAATGTTCGAGGTTAAAAAAAAGTGTTGGTACTCAGAAAAGTATGAAACTTATTATACACCATAAAGCAGTGGTGTAAAACTCAATTCCTGGAGGGCCACAGTCCTGGTTAGTCCACAGTTTAGCTCTAACCCAGCTCCAACACACTTGATTAGCTGGATCAGGTGTATTTCATTAGGGTTCAAGCTAAACTCTACAGGACTGTGGCCCAGTGCACCCCTGCCATAAACACATTTGTCAAATTTGGCATTAAACTTTTGCAAAGTTCAGCCATGACACTCTTCCGGGTAGCTGTTTTGTTCTTTTAAGTTGGCAGCGCAGCCAATCAATCTCACTTTCCTATCTATGCAACCATATGTATATTTATTTCCTGGACTAGTCCAACGCCATGTGCGCGCCATGAGGGTTTTCTTTACTCCTCCTCCTCCCCAGCACCACCTGTCTAGATCTGCTGTGATTGCGTTTCAGCAGTACGCTTCACTTCAATTGTGCCTACACTCCATTCTTACACACAATTTTGTTTGTTTAATTAAAAGAGGAATTGTATACATTAAAGCTGAAAGGGAAAAAACAAATTCCAAGATATTATCACAATAAGATATGGTTTAGGGAAACCGTGGTCTTTTTACAAGGTATGGGACTGTACAGTTCACTAAATCTAACAAAAGTTTACAAAGTTCATGGCTTTAAAGGGGCTACATGTAAGCATTTTACATGTATTACTCACTTTTTATTGCCAATGTGTGAACAACAGCTTAAACAAAACTTTAAAAAACGAAACCTTCCCCGACTTCCTAGGTTGCCTATGAAAACCTGTAGACTGATTTTTATGTGAAGGACTCACATTTTTTTGCCTCAAAAATCAAAATTATGTGACGTTTACGCTCCCGAGAGTTTCTCTTCAAATCAGTGACGCATGAAACTGAAACTGTTTGTAAACAGTAAAGAACTTCTTTTTACTTCTAAGCATGAACATGAACTTGCCGTGACGTGAGTATATCTAGGTTTTGAATCATGTTCAGAATTCTACATATAGCCCCTTTAAATATATATCCATTAACTTTGTTTGAGAGGTATAGTTAGAAGAGATGATTCTAGCATGTTTGCTGAAATCCCATTTTTGATTGGGTAAATTACCCACCCCGAAATGTCACTTAAAACTAGCAAAGTATGATTGGTGGTTTAACATGTAAGTCAGGCAGTCCCTTCTTCATATATAATTTGGTACAGGTTTATACTTGTACACAAGAATTATTCCAGCGTAATCCACATCACCGAACTACTCCAGCATTATCCATTGACGAAAAGTCAATAATTCATATTTTCAATATAAAAAGATCAATATGTTCATCATGAGTTTAAATTGTGATGAGGCACTGAAAGCATACTTTCTGTCCAGATTTCACCATCCAAATAAACTCATACCAACGGTTGCTTACCCAAGGAACTGAGCTCCAGAGGGTCCAACCTCGATCAGCCTGCTAGCTAGACCGTCTCCCTCGACCATGGGGGGCATGCTCGCCAGTCGGTGTCTTTTGACCAGTCTACATGTGACTCGAGTCGGGGCACTGCACTTCCGCGGCGGTATGAGAAGCCGTAGACCATTGTGACGACATCCTCGCATGGCGCCTCCTCGGGCGTCCACCATGAAGCTGACTAAGAAACTGCATTGAGGATGCACAAAGTTAAAATGCATTTGAAAAAGTGATCACATCTTAAGATAAAGGAAAAGTAAAATAAATGCATGTCATGGAATCACACTGTGTTCACATACTGGTTTAATGATAGCCGAATGTTCAATAAAGCTGTTCTCATTTACATATTTTCTGTCAGAAAACCAATCGAGTTTGATATAGTGACTCGCTAAATCTTAACCAGCAGTCCAAAGTCACTAGATTTGTTGCTAGTTGTTTTTTTTGAAAATAAGTCAATAAAGGGGTGTGCAAGAAATCTAGTGAGAGTCGCTAAATTGACAACACTATAATGATTATATTACATGTATCTGTCTGTTCAATTTAATTGTGACTAAAATGTCAAAAAGCAGTAACTAAGGGGCTGTTTACACGACACCGTTTTCAATTAAAAACATAAAACGTTTTGTGCGTCTTGGTCATTCATTTACACGACAACTTTTGACAACGGGTTTCAAAGTGCAAGTTTTTGAAAACGGTCTCCGTGCAAACAACAAAAACGCGAATCTCTGAAGACGATGATGTCATGCACATGCATATTACGTGTTCAGTCTATAGTGTTTCATCGTCATCTAATGGCCTAGCAGCAGAATGCAGCATTTATAGTCGTTTTCGTGCATCTGTGTGAATGGGGATTGCTTTAACAATGGTGTCGTCTGTACACGGAAAACTCAAAGGAAGAATGTCTCCGTTTTAAGCATATTGTTGTGGTGTAAACACATCCTAAGTCTGTGTTTTGGTTCTTTGAATTCAGATTCTTTGCCTTTTTAGTCCCTGTGTCCTTGGTTTCTATGGTTACTTGGTTTCTTATTAGTCCCACCTGTGCCTTGTTTTATCACTGAATAATACAGATTATATTTATGATAATTTTGTTTCGTTTTTTGATGTATTTATAGTCATTTTTTAAAGTCACAGTATATTGAGAAAAAGTATTTTGTATCCCACTGTAGACAAATTAAACATTATGTGATAAGTTATGGATAAATTATAACAGAAGAGAAATTCATTTTTAGGTTTTACATTATGTAATCATTTGAATCAAGTTAATGTAAACGAGTCAACTTCATTAAACAAATGCAACTGAAAAATGCTAAAATCTCCATGATCATAAATACATATTATAAGATTATTAATTCCATGAATTCAATATTTATAAATAAGTATTCGTAAATGTGTATGTCAATAAGGTTGTTGATATGTAAATAATTTAAATATTAGATGCTGTCAAAATATCAGTATTGTACATTTTGTTGTATATTGTGTATGCAAACCGTAATTGTATATGTGGTTGAACCATACATGCATACGAATACCCATAAGATCATATTGAATATTCAAATGCATCAACATCATCAAAACAACATATATCACAGTTTGATTTTCATGCAAACACACACAACACCTGCACATACTGTCTGGAAATATGATTTAGAGATACAACCCTGGAGACACAACGTGCATGGAAAAAAAGTGTCATGTTCATGTAATTCTAATGTGAATATAATGAATATTTTGCACAGTTATTACAATACTGAAAATACTTATGCAACTGCTTCTTATGCTGGTGCACTGTTATGGTAATGCACATATTTCTCTTTCAGTAATTATAAGGCTCAAGTAAAGACACAAATTATCCTGAATTATGCAACAGTTGCATAAGTGGTAGTTAATTTACTTTTCAATTGATCATGTATTTTGTTATATAGCTTGTTATTTGTTGTTCTATTATTTGCTAAGTCTGATCTCACTTAAGTGCTAAGTGCGTGAGAAATCATAGTAATGCTAAAAATAACTAAGGGCTGGATGATGATGATAATAATAATAATGTTATGATAATGGTGGAATATCACATCATACTGGATGAGTTTTGTCAGTTACAAAATCCTTAATTGAAAAAAACATTTAAAAAAAGAAAAATAAACAACAAATATTAGTCTCCAAGATGAGTTTGTGAAATGACGAACAACATTCAGATGACTTCAAACTTGCAATGCCTTTTGGCATCTTTAGGGTTATTTGATCAAATCATTTCATAAGATTCTACACCTATATCTAAAAGTATTTTTTTTTTTTTAATAGACATGAAAATGCACATTCCAAACTTAAATGGTTGTCATTCAAGAACGCTTTGGGATATAGACGTAAGATTGGTCTTGTTTTAAAGAAGACATTTGGCAGATTTTTGTAAAAGTTAAATAAATTAAGAAAGTAAACAGAAAAAAAGTTATAGAAGTTTGAGTTTATGAAAATATACATTGAAAAAATGTAATTATTCATATTTTATATAAAATATATATTTTCAAAACATGTTGGACTCTAAAACTGCAACTCTTTCAAATTTTAGGTTGATATCTAAAAAAATTAGCTTTCAGTAATTTGTTTGGGTGCAGTACCAAACTTTTACACTAGGTGACAACCAGACTCCATTAAAGTCTAAGCCTGGTGTGTGTATATATATATATATAATTTGATCACAAATTGTAATATTCCAAGAGGCATAGCAAGAATACAGTGACCCTTGTGCACACTGAATGGAACAAAAGAGGTCAGAGGTCAAATGACACGTCACTCTAGTCACCTGCTATTGTCATGGTCATGACATGGAGAACAACGGCTGAAGACCAAAAATACCATCCATCATAGAGAGAAAGTCAGAAAGAGAGAATGAAGTTTGAAAAACAGAGGAACTTACAGTAAGTGATCCTACAGAAACTTTGCATTTGCAAAGCCTTCAAACTGTAGGTTTCTGGTTATTAAAGATGTGTGCAGAATATGTATGCATATTTTGTTAAAAACCTTAGGCAATACCAAGCGCAAATATGTAACTGTGATTTAAAAGAACTGATAAATCGTTCACAATAAGACCAATAACATGTGTAAAGAAAGTGGTCCATGTTGACTGTCAATACACAGAGCTTCAGTATCTGCACGTGTGATTTAAAGCATGCAGTGTTTTTCATACCCAGAATGAGCAGGACTGGAGGAAAGAGCAATATTGTCCAAGTTTTCCATTTCCCAGCTCAGTCTGTTGGAGTCCTGTTCATTTTCTCTCGCGAGAGAAGACACCTGGAGTGAAAGAAGCATCTCTGTTAAAACTGGGCAATAACTCAGCGTGATACAGACATGAAACACACAATTCAAGAAGCCAGAATCTGCAGGAGAAAAGTATTCATGTTTGTGTCCGTCAAAAAAAAGACAAACAAAATAGGAAGATCCTGTTTAAATAGAGTTTAAGTGACTCAAGGCAGCGGAAAAATGTAAATAGCAATAAAAAGTCTTTTCTTTGCACTTAGTGTAAGTAGTTGTTAGATACTGTTATTATAAAACTTTGCAATGGATGTTGCTTTATTGTATCACTAAAGCCCTTCCCTGCCCATTAAACACTATAATCCCACTATTTTATTTCCAGTTTTTGAAGACTTTCCTCATTTTTATTTAAAATAAACTCCTCTCCGAGCTGATTGCGATGGGAAAAGAGAGAAGAATGAGCAGAATTCAAACTCGAGTCTGTCGTGTCAAAACGAACATCACAGGTTTCTTCGGTCATTTTGTCTGGACCAATCAGGCACTGGTGGGCGGAGCCAGTGTAAACAGCCTCTGCCGAGCGGGCGTTTTGCAATTGGTGTAAATAGACACTCTGTATGTTAAATTGCTTTAAAAACTCTGATACGGTAGAGAATAATGCTCTAACTAAGCATCATGTTATAGACCTTATGTAGCTCCGCCCCTTCTCAGCGCTGCACTCGTCTATGTCTTCCGGTTTGTATTTTCACAGTGATCTTACGTATTTATGAATGAACTGCCCGTTTTAAAATCTTCCCGGTCTAATTGCATTTGTTAAGACATCTGCTCTAAACATTACAATGCTCGTGATAACTTTCGTTAACTCTACACTAAGTATAATGCTCCTCATTATATGTTATACTATGACTATAGGAGCATTGAATTCACGTACTTATGCACTATTCTATGCTGTTTTGTAGTATCAATAGTGTGAGTAGTGTGTTCACACTGAAAATTTCTAATAGAAAAAGTGTAATTTAAATACTCAGATGATGCACTCGACTGTCTTTAATAAGCTTTAATTATGAATCATCTTCAGACTCAATGACTCTGTGAAGGACAAAACCATATACACTACACTGTTGAGTACATGGTGTGTAGTGCGTCATTTGGGACACAACTTTGAATTCCTTTCTTTTGTACTCAATTTTATGACTTTTAAAAACAATTATTTTATTATAATGCCCTCATATGAAAACACTCAGAATTCTCAACTTCACCTGATGACTGTACATAATTTCCTCCACCATCCCATAATGCTTTGCAGGGTAGTAGCTTTGATGAGTGGGTGTGTAAGACCTGTCCAAACTAGAGGAAAACACACAGTACACACCATCATTAATGAGGAAAATCCACCCAGAGTTCTCAACATCCCCCGTATTAGGATTATAACACTGGCTCGTCACTAAGACTCGCTGATAGAGAGAATGCATGTTTCTCATACCTTTGTAAGCGACTATGTCGGCGTTAGCAGAAAGAAGAATAAGTGGAATACAGTTAAATGTATACATTTCAATTTAAAATGTAAAGCGTGAGATACAGTCCAACCAAAAATTATTCAGACACGAGATATTATTTTTGATATTTTGTTTTACTAGTGTGTGCAGGACACTATAGTTCATTTATAAAAGTGAGGAGTGCAAAATAAAGTAAACTGTGACATATTATACCCAAATATTCTTCATACAGTGACTACCAGTAACATTTATAACAATTTGGGACCAAAAATTATTCAGACACTTCCTAACCATGTTTTGCTGAAGTGTTTTTTCTTTAATTGCTAATGTGATCTTTTACACCACAGACTGAACAACATGAAGCATTGCTTGGTAATTGTTTGAGCTAAACTGGTATAGTATAATTGTGTAGTTAAATTTAACAGCTGACAGATATTCAACATAATTCATGTGTGAGACAGTCTAACAGAAGGATGGACAAAACCAGTGAAATATCAACTGATTTAATGATGTAGCATCTGGACCAATCAGACACACACAAATTATTAATTATATTTAATGAATAATCCAGCAAACTCACTCTCCCAATAAAGGTCTATGAAACTTCCCCCAAAACTAGCATCACAAATAAAGCTAACACACACCCGATGTCCTGTTACAGGACACATGAAGACTGATAAGAAGAAAGTTGTGACTCTCACTTAATTCTGGCTGAGAAAGAGAAATAAACCCTTTTAATCCTATATATTCTACATATAACCACGTGAGAAATGTATAAACATGTATCTAATTTTCCCATCTCATGATTTTCCTTTTATGTGGTATGGCCTATGTCTTCATTTTCTCTTTTAAACTATGGTTAACCTAAATCATATCTGTGGGATGTTTAGTCTCTAAAAACTCCAATCTTCGTCCCCCATTAGATCATTTACATTACATTTTTCTAAATTGTTTGGGTGTTTAGGAAAAGAAATCTTCACGATTCTTATAATACAATCAAATAATGTATTCAAATGCCCTGCTAGAACACAACTGGTCGTAAAATCTCCCTTCAAAGGGACAACTTCTTATTGGCTCACACACCTTCAGAGGGTGTGACATCATCACGCTTTAAAAATCACTGATCACAAGATCACGTCTCTTAGTCTCTTTCTGAAATCCTAATGAAGATGATGTTGAACTAGAAGTTTTTGTAAGGACTCCCACTGGCTCTCTCTCATCAAGACAACATCAGCAAAGATCAACTGGAGCCTCAACAAATGACATCAGGACAGTTTAATTCAGACATGCAAGTGTCAAACTTAGTCTCATTATTCGATACATTACACCTTTTAAAGAAGGGTGTGTTAGAACTGAACTGATGGTTTGCTCAAGGCTGTTGATCTGCTGAATTTCAAACAATGCTCTAACTTCTTGCTTTCCTGTATTCTTCTTCAGCTCTTTCCCTTGGGAAACTGTATGCATGCATGTATGTATGTGTATGTTAGAGTAGTTTAAGTGTTTAGTCTAGTTAATAAAGTCTTGTTCATGTTGTCCATGTCTCAAGCTCATATACTGGAGTCACTAATCATGCAGATTTTGACTACTTGCTCCTAGTAAGAAAGACATTTCCCTCCCCCGGAATTAATATTTCTTAGAATTAATAAACAATGTGTTCACGGGACAAACAGGTTAATTGATTGTAATATTAATGTACAACATTAAGTTAACTGATCCAAATATTCATAATCAATTATAACAAGTTATTATTGATTATTAATATTTCTTAGAGCTAATTTGCTACATAACTCTGAGTCATATTTTGCTACATAACTCTGAGTCATATTTTATTACCATTTTCTAAATTTTAGCGAATAAACACTGTGATAATGTGAGAAATGTTGAAGGTGTCTGAATAAATTTAGGTTTGAATGTACACAAATGAACTGTAGGTGATCTGAAAAACATTGTATGCTCAGTGAAAATTCAACATGTTTAATATCAAGTCTCCAAACTAGCGTACCTGTCGGATCGGCCTCCTTCTAAACTGAAGCGCAGGTAGTTCATGCCGTCCAGGTATTGGCCAGGCAGAGAGTCGTCGCCTAACTCTCTCAAATCCTCAGCTCTCAGATATTCTCCACCGTCACCTGTCATGGTGTCATCACCTGATGACACACACACCATCTTATTACTGTAACGCATTGACAAGCATTTTCATTATAAATGAGTCACTGGTTCAAAAACATGAGAGACCTTGAGAGAAAACACATGAGAAGCATCATAAACGCACACATAAACCCAAAGAGTTTCTTTGTTTTTCCCATTTACACTTGTTAAAGGTGCAGTGTGTAAATTTTAGAGCCATCTAGTGGTGAGGTTGTGAATTGCAACCAACAGAAGTTACGCTGGCCGACAGGAAGTGATATCGTCGTCTGAGACAGCAGAGAGTAGTTTTTTTACAAGGATAAATTAAGTATAATTAATTCAGTAAAACAATGTTATTGCGAATATTATTGTAACTTGTTCATCATTGTGTCAGTGTTTTATTCACTGACTTTAGCAGCTTCTTTGCATGAAGAACAACATAGTGACGAAACGTGTTTGTCCGTTTAGGGCCACTGTAGAAACATGTCGATGTAAGGAGACCCGCGGTGTGTGTAGCGAGAAATGCCTCATTCTGAGGTAATAAATTCATAACGGTTCATTATGTAAGGTCTTTATTCACCACTGAAAACATAGTTATGTATATTATATTGCATTTCTGTCAACAGATCCTCATGAATATTACACAATGCACCTTTAAGATATCAGCAAAGCCTCTATGGTTTAGTCCCACAGCATCTAGTGTATAGCGCAGCAGTGCTAGCGTATTAAAGTCAAGAATAAGCTAAACGAAGCAGTTGCGGAGTCTGGCCAGCGGGGGCAGCGTCTCTAGCGCGCGCTGGGAGTTAATGAGCTGACGATTAATGCAGGACATACTGTAGACCGACACTGGCGTTTGGCTTTCGGTTGCATATTGGCTGCCTGAGTGTGGAACAATGAGGAAAAAAATTAAGTTGAGGTAGCTAAAACAAAGTAAACTAAAAATTAAAACTATATAGACATAAAAAAAAAAGAAACAACAAAATTACTAAAACTTTAGAATTAAAACAGAAAATATAAAAATAAAGTATTAACAAAAACTATAATAGTATATCAATGATACTAAAAATGTTAAATAACACAAATATACTTTATGCATTTAATCTCACTTTATTAACCATAAATGATGATCCAAGTCAACCATACGAATGAGCAACAGTGACTTTAGATAAACATCAGACTCAGATTTGTGTTTCATTCTTTTGTTTTCATTGCTGATGTAAGAGTGTTGAACATTATTCTTCTTCTGCTTTCACAGCTGAAAGGTTTGTATTGAGCGGCGCCCTCTACTGTAAGGGAGTAAATATGCTTTTGTACAAATATGTACAGGATTATTCATTTCAATTTTGGTGTGAAACGGCCTTTACATTTGACAAAACATTTTTGTTATATATATATTTTTTTTTTAAAAGCCCAGCCCAGGTGAGAAAAAAATACTCAAAAGTAACATAAGGCGTTACTTTCCATAAAAGGAAACTAAAGCAGTTATTGTAATGCATTACTTTTAAAAGTAACTTTGCCCAACACTGCAAAATAATTCCTAGACAGACTTATAAAAAAAAAAACTAAAATTCAGTATACTTATAAAAATACTCCAATATTTGGCATACTACTAAAACCTATTGACTGCACTACAATTCTAATTTACAATAGCAAAGTTAAATAATTTAAATCATATCATTGTGTTTCATTAAAAAAAATTCAACCACTGTAAAGATTAGTCAGTTATTTAGTAAACTGCATTTAAATGTAACCAATCCCATCATGCCATGCACACTTCTTCCATATCCTCGCTGTCGGATGGAAACCTCATATCTCCATATATAGACTCTTTTCATAAAATCATTACAGGGTTTTCCAAATATCTAACCAATGAAAAAGTATTAAAAAGAGCATGTGACTGAACCTCGTATCTCCATTGGCTCCTCAGACTGTCAGTCAAATTTCATAGCTCCTCCCACATTTTGCAGCGTTTCTGCTTGTTTGCAATGCAATGTAAATAAAGAACTGCTTGTTTGAGTAAGAACAGTGTTTTCTTTACTCAAGAAACACTATTTGAGGAGCGGAGAGTGTCTCAGTTTAGCATTTAATGTCGAGTCATGGCCAATACTGTATAATGACGGACAAAACATGACATTCACTGGTCAAACACCTCGCAACTCTATTTGAGCTTGATTTTGATAAAATGTTGATGGTACAACGACACATGCAAGTGTGTGAGCACACATAAAGTCACAATTTCAACTTTGACAACACAGTGTTTAATTGTTTAATTATTTAAATAAACAGTGTTTTTTCTATGAAAAGTATCGGTTTTGGTCATACAAGGTTTCCGCCCCTGTTATTATCATCATTAAAACCCAGATCTTTTATAAAGTTTGAGAAGTTATTACAGCACACCAATCCACGCTGTGTCACCTTCAAAATCAATAGAGTCGTCAGACATTGCTCCATCATCTATCTGTCTGGGAACTGTGGGAAACTCCATGTTAATACACATAATTATCCCGATTACAGCAGAATACAAGAGAAAACTCATCAGACGAGCCAGTAAATAGAAGATCATCCCTGATTCACTGACTGTCACAATCAACTGATGGATGGATGGATTGATGGAATAGATTGATTGATTGATGGATTGATGGATTGATTGATTGATGGATGGACTGATTGAATAAAGTAATAAAGTAATAGTTTGTCACACTCACCCTCTTCGTCGGACACTTCAAGAACTTCTGTCATGGTCTCTGGCACATTTAGCTTGTGTTTCTCTGTCACCGTCTGTGTAGAAAAAGATTCTTTAAGTACAGTAAAACACACAGTGTATTGATGTGAAGGACAGATGTGTGTGTGTTCTCAGGTGAACTTGCCGTCGTTGTAGTGATGATTTCTTCGGTCACGACTCTCAGTGTGTCGACCACAGAGATGTAACCCAGACGCCGAGCGATCGCAAGAGCCGTGTTTCCATTCTACAATCAGGCCATGAAGACAATCACTAGATTAGACAACGTGTGTGTGTGTGTGTGTGTGTGTGTGTGTGTGTGTGTGTGTGTGTGTGTGTGTGTGTGTGTGTGTGTGTGTGTGTGTGTGTGTGTGTGTGTGTGTGTGTGTGTGTATTCACTCACCACAGTGATGGCATTGGGTTTTGCTCCATACTGTAGTAAGATGTTAATTATGTGTGTGTTTCCTTGTTGTGCCGCCTGATGTAGAGGCGTATAACCATTCTGACAAGACAAATGTTAGATTTTACAATTTGCTTATGACACATTGCTATATTTTGTGAATATATATATATATATATATACACACACACATATTTATATTATACTCATGATTTTTTTATTTCAATACAAAACTGTCTTCATAATATTAATATAAAAAATGAATAGATTAAGAAATACCTTTGTTTTAGCATTGACACTTGCTTCACTCTTCAATAGAAAATTAACTATCTTAGTATTTCCATAGTGACAGGCGACAATAAGAGGTGTGTATCCCAACTGCAATCGAGATCATATCATCACAGTCAGTAAAAATGATTTGAAAAAGCCTGTAAAAGCCTTGTTTTGGAGTGTAAAAGGCTCTTCTTACTTTGGTTTGCTGGTCGAGGACGGCACCGTGTTTAACTAAGATCTCGCCGACACCGACTTTGTCTTCTTGGGCGGCGAGATGAAGAGATGTGAGTCCACTCTGAGAAAACATGAACCAACAAACCAGATATTTGCTGGAGTTCAGCATCATAAAAACAAGAGCTTAATAACAGTCTTGGCTTTGGTTATCCACAAATAAACGTAGGGTCCCATGACACCAGAACAATAAACATGCTCCTCTATTTCTGTCATACGCCCAAATCATGAGTTTAGGGTCAAATTCAACGGATGAGCGGCTCTTAATAGATATAAACGGATTAAATGTTCTTTCCTTTTCATTGCTTTCTGTCATTGTTATTTTCTTGTAGTTTTGCTCTTCTCTATCAGCTGGAATTGCTGCGTCCCAATTCACCTACTTATACCACGCTCTTAAAGTATCCTGTACTCGCGGTAAATCAAGCAAACGAGATTTAAACAATAAGACTAACTGTGCTGAGCTGTATAACAATGATTTGTTTTCTGTCGATGAATGTATCCAAACAGTTGCTTAACTGTCTAATAAAACACATCATATATTAATGCGTCTGTGGTGTTTCCATGTTTTCTACAGAATAAAACCAGAAATCGAGGGTAACGCGGGTATGATGTCATTGATAGGCGACACACGGTCCGTGTCCTGGTTAAAACTGCTTATTTCTCTGGATTTAAACATTCTTAGAAACATTTGGGATACTATAAGTACACAAATCAATTAAATATATAACATTTTTCTAGTGGATTTTGGATATTTTGATCCCAAAATCTTACATAGTGTGCCTTTAAGGTTGGCTGCATTGACAGATTAGCTTTCTTGATTTTTTTCTTCCTCTTCACATTAATGTTAGTCTCTGCTGTAACATTATCTGTTCATAAGATTGGTATCGAAAAAGGTTTTGTCTAAGGTATGTCTAAAACGCACATGGTCAATCCACTTTTGCTAGTTTAACTATGGGAAAAATGGTCGGTGCTCCCGGCGCATGGTCTAAAAGGGTCGTCTCTATTCTCTTAATGAGTGATGGGTGTGTGTTGTCTCTATTCTCTTAATGAGTGATGGGTGTGTGTTGTCTCTATTCTCTTAATGAGTAATGGGTGTTTTGGGCGTAACGTGCAATAAACCAATCAGAGCCTCATCTCACATTCCCCTTAAAAGCCAGTTGTGCTCGCGCCATGGCGGATTCACTATTTACATGACAAAATTTACAAGTGTAAAAACTAAACACGTCTTTAGTGAGGGAACGGATCTGCCCGTGCACGAGATTAAAGCTGTGTGTGTGTGTGTGTGTGTGTGTGTGTGTGTGTGTGTGTGTGTGTGAGGTTAAAGCGCAAGCAGATCGTCTATGGGACAAAATGTAGCGCGTTGTGGACCCATCTATAGGCACACATTACTAACGCACTATTTAAATAACAAAAAAATACTTCGGCATTGACTTTAGAGCAGGTTTCAGTTGGTCAATGGCTCAGTCTATTACAGTTCCTCAAAACAGCAACGGTCCAACAATGCTCCTGAACACACACCTGATTCTCAGACCAGCAGCTTATGGGCGCTAATGCATTTGCTATTTAAAAAACGTGGCGCAGGGCGTGAAAATGAAAACTGCGTCGGGCTGAAACTAGCAGAACACACTTGCGTCGCGCCTGGAGCTGCATTGCACAGGGTGTATGATGGGGCCCTCTGTCTATAAAGCCGCGTTTACACCGAAATTACCTGGAACTATTTGTCCCAGGAACTTTTTTCCCCCAGACCTGTTGCTGTCTGCGTTTCCACCGCGATCTAAAGTACCTTGAAGATTAGGCAAATTAGTCCGGTGACGTTGGACTGCGCGCTACATTCCAGTCTCCGCTGGATTTCATCCTCTGAGTTTAAGCTTAATAAAGCCTAAACCTCTTCGTCGGTCCATCTGTCGTATTTTTTAAACTCCACTGTTGATTCGAATAGCAAAGAACTGTTACTGCACGCACCGCAACAGATGGTGGTTAAAATTAAATGCTGCGTGGAGTCAACCAATCAAAATGCGGCATGAACTCAATCAATCAGCATGTTCAGTGCCCAAGTCCCACCCCTGAAAGTTCCTGAACTTTGAAAAAGTACCATCTCGCGAGCAGGGACTTTCTGAGAGGGAAATATTTACCCAGAACTTCATTTAGACCCTTTGGTGGAAACACCACAAAGTACCACCACAAAGTCCCTGGTTCCTGGGGAAAGTTCATGCGGTGGAAACGCGATTAAAAAAATCCGATCACTAAAATTGTGTGCCTACTGCGATTTGGTACACCAATTCTAACTCTAAATCAGTGCACGTAAAATGAAACTTCTAACCGCCTTGAATATGTTTTTACACGGTTTAGAAGTAGCATGTTGACCTTGGTTGTGACGTTGACGTGCGCTCCGCGCTGCAGGAGCAGAGCTGCCATCTCACTGTGTCCCTCCTGAGAGGCCAGATGAAGCGGGTTCACCCCCTGTTTGGTCTGGATGTTGGTCTCGGCTCCGTATTGCAGGAGAGTCGTGGCGATTTCCATCTGATTCTTCTTAGCCGCGATATGAAGAGGAGTGTATCCGTTCTACATGAAGACACAGAGCACAGTTAGCCTGGTGTGACTATTCCTATCATAAATGTTTTATTAAAGGTGCATCTTTAGCGGCATCTAGTGGTGAGGTTGCGAACTGCACCTAACAGAAGTTACGACAGCAGAGAGTAGACAGTTAAGCAATGAGGTTTCTTCACAAAGATAAATAAAAATATTATGTTTACTTAATTATTCAGTAAAACAATGTTTTTGCAAATATTATTGTTACTTATTCATCATTGTGTCAGTGTTTTATTCGCTGACTTTAGCTAGCTTCTTTGCACGAATAACAACATAGTGACGAAACATGTTTGTCCGTTTAGGGCCACCGTAGAAACATGTCGATGTAAGGGGACATGCGGTGTGTGTAGAGAGAAATGCCTCATTATGAGGTAATAAATACATAAGTTCTTTATACACCACTGAAAACATAGCTATGTATATGATATTGCATTTTTGTCCACAGATTCTCCTAAATATTATATAATGCACCTTTAAGATGTTCTCACCTTGGCCGTGGCGTGAGGAGACGCCCCTTTATCCAGCAGCAAGAGCGCCACCTTCTGGTTATCGTAGTGCGCAGCGACATGTAGAGGAGTGAGGCCGTTCTGCTGGGATGAGGGTCAGTGCAACATGATTACGGGGGTTAGCGTGGCAAAAGCATTAAATCAAACCCAACGAAACATCTGATGAAAAAGCAATGTTATCAGGGATTGTTAGAGCGTGTTTAGTTTAAAGGCAACATTATCGTCTATATTAGAGTGCAAGTTTTAGAGCAAACTGGCTCCTTATTAAAGAAAAGAGGAAGAAAACAATGTTGTTTCCTTTTCTTAACAGAATGTTATCAGTAAGTGAAACCATGCTTACCAGTACTCTTGCAGTCAACATAACCTCAATGTATTTCTTTTAAACAACATCGCAAAAATTAGGCTAAATTATGTCTTTATCTTAAATATACAACAGGGTTTTAAACCCTCATCCTTCACTCGGGTCATTTTGACTCGAATTTGAAAAAAAATTGAATTGTCGCACTTGAACTACGAATGCACACACAAAAAATTTTAATGGATTTGAGTTTTTGTTTTTGGGTTTGTTTAGTTTTTGGGTTGAAATTGAAAAAAGTAACAAATCCTTCCCTCGCGGGTCAATTTGACCTCCTTAGGAATGAATGGAATGCGAGGAATGCTTCAGTACACATAGAAAAACCTAAAACTGCTAAAAATTCTAAGTTAAATTGCTAAAACTTTACCAAATTTTTTTAATAATGTCTATCTGAATGCATACTGAAGTAAACTGACTTTAGGACCCAGCGGAACAGCTCATTTGCTCCATAAAGAGCTATAAGGCCATCTGTGGAGTCATGAAATATCATGTCATAAATTTTTTTTTTACACAAGAGGTCGGCAAAGACATCCAATGTAAGATATTTTGAGCTGAATTAAAAGGGTTATGCATGAAATTGTGAGTTATTTTGAATTTAAGCTGAAAGATTGTGAGGAATGTGCTTAAATGACTATTTCTTTATTTATTATTGATCAAATCTAGTAATTTAAAGGTAAATAAAATAAAAAATAACAAAAAAACTCCAAAACAACTGCATTAAAAAATAGAAAACATATGATCAAAATGAAATAAAATAAGCTTTCTGAACAAATAAAAAAGTATAATGTTAGGGCTTGGGCTGATTTTGCCCCGCGAGTGAAGGATGAGGGTAAAAACCGATTGCGGGTTCAGTCTACCTTCCCAGAGGAGTCCGGTGGAGCCCGTCGCTGCAGGAGAAGTTTGGCCACATCCAGGCTGCCGTATTTTGACGCCACATGTAAAGGCGTGAACCCTTTCTGTAGATGTTTCAATGCATAACACAGAGAAACGAATCCTCGTCAAACACGCTAATCTAACTGGGTGTACATTTCATTATTCAACACACAAATGTGCGATTTTTACATTATACCAAACGATTTTTTTTCTAACAAACAAATTTGAAACATAATATTCTGGGTGGTAGATAGATAGAACTCCAGATAGACAGACAGATAGACAGATAGACAGATAGACAGACAGATAGATAGACAGATAGATAGATAGATTTAGCAGATTCTGCAAGCTGTCTAAAATGGTCTTTTCTCCAGGGTGGTTAAAGTTAAATCTTGCATTAGCTGACCTTGGTGGCTAAGGAGTGTGAAGCGCCGGCCTCCAGCAGCACCGTCGTGACGTCCAGATGTCCCTCGCGCGCCGCGATGTGAAGCGGGGTGTAACCGTTCGAGGTCGCGGCGTCGGGGTGAGCCATGTGTTGCAGGAGCAGCTGCACGATCTCAGTCTTTCCCAGACGAGACGCGATGTGAAGCGGAGTCTGATCCTCCTGACAGGGGATACGGGATCAGATTTTACATGTTAGACACAAACACACACACACCTGAAGGGGGTTTATTCTGAGATAACACACACACACACACACACACACACCTGAAGGGGGTTTATTCTGAGATAACACACACACACACACACACACACACACACCTGAAGGGGGTTTATTCTGAGATAACACACACACACCTGAAGGGGGTTTATTCTGAGATAACACACACACACACACACACACACACACACACACACACACACACCTGAAGGGGGTTTATTCTGAGATAACACACACACACACACACCTGAAGGGGTTTATTCTGAGATAACACACACACACACACAGACACACACACACCGGAAAGGGGTTTATTCTGAGATAACACACACACCCCTGAAGGGGGTTTATTCTGAGATAACACACACACACACCTGAAGGGGGTTTATTCTGAGATAACACACACACACACACACACACACACACACACACCGGAAAGGGGTTTATTCTGAGATAACACACACACACACCTGAAGGGGGTTTATTCTGAGATAACACACACACACACACACACACACACACCGGAAAGGGGTTTATTCTGAGATAACACACACACACCTGAAGGGGGTTTATTCTGAGATAACACACACACACACCTGAAGGGGGTTTATTCTGAGATAACACACACACACACCGGAAAGGGGTTTATTCTGAGATAACACACACACACATCTGAAGGGGGTTTATTCTGAGATAACACACACACAGACACGCTCACACACACGCTCACACACACACACACCTGAAGGGGTTTATTCTGAGATAACACACACACACACACACACACACCGGAAAGGGGTTTATTCTGAGATAACACACACACACACCTGAAGGGGGTTTATTCTGAGATAACACAGACACGCTCACACACACGCTCACACACACACACACCTGAAGGGGGTTTATTCTGAGATAACACACACACACACACCGGAAAGGGGTTTATTCTGAGATAACACACACACACACCTGAAGGGGGTTTATTCTGAGATAACACACACACACACACACACACCTGAAGGGGGTTTATTCTGAGATAACACACACACACACCTGAAGGGGGTTTATTCTGAGATAACACACACACAGACACGCTCACACACACGCTCACACACACACACACCTGAAGGGGTTTATTCTGGGGTTTATTCAGATTGATCTGATCTAAATATTTTAGCTCTTTAAACGCAAAGCTTCCGCGGAGAGAGCGCTTTCAGCGGCGAGATCAAACTAGACGGACATTTAAGAGATACGGTATACAGTCATAACACTTATTACAGCATTTCAACACATTAATAGTTATGGGGATGAGAGATATTGATCAGAATAAACTGTTTTAAAATCGTACCTGTTTGTATCTTATAATCCAACAGTGAACAAAACAATAGTCACAGAATAGCAGCATCTGCGTTCGTATGAAACAAGAGAGAGCGAGTCCACGATACTGGATGGCATAATTAAATAACTGTACACTAAATATTGATTCGACTGAGTTGTACTATTTTATTAGCTCACCAAAAGCAAAACTTATTCCTCGTCTGGGATCGTGTAGAGATTGTTAAAAGCGCTATATAAATGAAGGTGACTTGACTTGAATGTTTTCCTCAAAAACCTTAATTTCTTTTCGACTGAAGAAAGAAAGACATGAACATCTTGGATGATGTGGGGGAGAGTAAATTATCAGGAAATTTTAATTCTGAAGTGAACTAATCCTTTAAAAGCTTAGTTGACCAGTTTCTCGTGACACTGTAACACAGATGTAATGCCTACACTAGTAAGTAATATGACAGAAGGATTGCACACTCTCTGTGTTAAGGTCTATATTGGTCTTACCCTTGCCCTGGCGTCCACCATCGCTCCATTCCTCAGGAGACAGCGAACGACTTCTATCTGTCCAGCTCGAGCCGCCATGTGCAAAGCCGTCTCTCCACGCTGGCACAGAAAACACAGGGAGTTCATGCCATGCTGTAGAGCCCTTAAAGCTACAATATGTATATTTTGTCGCTGCTAGGGGTTGCTAACCTCTTACAATAACAAAGGCGTAGATTGAAGATGCATAAGGGGAATCATGAAACTTGTCGTCATGCTGATGGATCTAATAATGTTTATGGATGAGTGAATACAGTGATGTTTTTAACATGACTGTGGTATGAAGCAGGGCGTATGCTGATGAGAGACAGATCTCAGCGCCACACGCGAGTCCCGCGGATTTAAAGGAATAAGGACATTTCATTCAACCGAACTCAAGTGCTGAATTAATACTCACACCGGTCAGTTTATTAGACGAATGAAGCTACGCAGCGCTGCTTCACTGGGTCTACACCATCACACTAAACTGCATTTGAGTGTGTGTTAAAGTTACAATGTTATTCTATGTGTTAGTTTGTCTGTATGAGACTAGCAGTAGCTAGATCAACATTAGAATAACATACTGATCATATTCTAACATTTCATCATGTTGAGCTATATAACATTGATTAGTTTAATGTAGATTTGCTCACTGTCTAATAAAGTACATGCAAGAGTGGCGTCTCTGTCGAGCGGAAGCTCTGTCGCGGACGCTAGCTCTCGCCATCTCGAAAACGCCACGCTGATATTGATCCTCGTTTTATTTCTCATTTTGTCCCAAAGGGATTACGCGGATCTTTGACAGGCGAAGAGTGAAAATGGACGAGCCATAATTTAAAATTGGAATTTCTCTGAAATTAAAAATCTTTGGGAACTTTTGGGATATTGTAAGTACACAACTGCAGGAAATGTATCACACCGTGCAAGTGATTTTGGGATATTTTATTACAAAAGTCTTACATATTGTAGCTTTAATGGTTTAAAAAAACTTACTTACAACGCGAATCCTGTTTCAAAGGCATCTTTATTATCCTGCCTCTTCAAATTCTTTCTATTGAATATGTTTTGAATGGCATTTCTAGAATGCTTTGCATCAAACTTAAATTTCTTTCAGTAAACTGATGCATTGAGTTTTATTTACTTTATTATTATTTTAAAATGTATTAATTTACCAAATATTTTTAAGTACTGTGCATTTAGGGCCAGATTGACTAAACAGGGCAAATCAGCGTGAGAGCGCAATCCCATAAAAGCGCAGATAGGAGTGTAAAGTTCTGGTTGTGATCTACTGACGACACACACATTAATGAACACACACGCAGCGGATCATTTCCATAATGACCAACACAATCTCGCGAGAGCAGCGCAAATTAGCATCTGGTTTTGCCCGGTAAATAATGGCACAAACACCAGTGAATTGACGAGCGCAAACATTAGTAAATCCCCTTGCGTGATTCATTTAAACACTCTCCTCCTATAAATACTGTCTGAAAGGGAAACTCCTACACATGCATATGCAATAAGATCATCTGCAGAAATAACCCCGTCCTCGCCTTTCAGTGTTAATTTCTCACTGCGTGTCTTTGGTAAATCCTGACAGTAGCTAGCGCACGCTGTGAGTAAATCTGTCTCTCAGTGTTTATTAGAGGATTGAGCTGTTAGGTTAACAACATGCAAACAGTAAACTCTATTACAAGCTGATTCTATTGGTGTGGAGTGCTGAGTTCCTGCCCATATAGAAAACTCCAGATTGGTCAGTTAAGGTCACATGATGGACAAGGTCACATGACCAGCTCAGTGTTTACTCACGATGTTGCTGACGTCAGGGGAAGCTCCGTTCTGCAGTAGCAGAAGAACAATATTGAGGTGACCCATGAAAGCCGCCACATGGATTGGTGTGAGACCAGACTAGAGAGAGAGAGAAGAAATGAGTCGAATTATCTAATCATCACTGCGTTAGATGAACAGCTTTCCTCCGAATCAAAACGCTATGAGAGTTCAATCAACTGGAATGTTTCTATCCGGGCTTCTGTCCATCATTACACCTGTGGATGAACCTTTGAAAGGGAACTGTATGGAATTACTTTTGTGCCAAGAATAATGAACGTAACTTTTCTAGTGAAAATATAAATTAAAACTGAAAAAAAGATCTCACATGTACACACAACACTGACGTCTTCACTTCCAGGTCAAGAAGCTGTCAATCAAAAACTCAGTAGCCAATGAGAACACACTGCTGCTAGCCACGCCCCCGCGAGAGATATGTGCCAGAATGGCGAACGAAAACTCAGGGAGTGTAAAAAACGAAAAGTTCAGAAGCGTAATTTAAAAATTCTGGAAGCGCATGTGTAAGTTCAGATCAGGGAAAGAAAGATGAGAAAACAGTTAGCAAAACATGCAGTGTTATTAAAAACAAAGTCAAAAATTTTGCCTGCGATTTATTCATTTTCAGTTTCAAATATATTTCAATATATATTTTCATTAGTTTCTTGAAAAGTTACGTTCATTATTATTGGCACAGAAGTAATTCCATAGCACTGGAGAAGGATTTCTAAACTCATTCTATGCAGGCTTAATGATGATTCTGGCAAATCACCAAACTACACCGATAACTAAAACCGCTATGCTAAAACGCTGCTGTTATGGGGAGTGTGTGTTTCTGTGCTCGTACCTCAGTGATGGCTTGAATGAACGCTCCATACTTGATCAAGAGCTCCATCACTTTGACTCTGTTCTTCTTACAGGCGATGTGTAGAGGAGTGAAACCATTCTGAAAAGATACAAGGTGAAAGATTATAAAAAGCTTTATAGAGGACACAAGCCTCACAGTAATCAGAACGCGTGTACCAATGCTCGAGCGTTCGGGTTGGCTCTCTTGTCCAGTAGTAGTTTGGTCACTCGGTAGTGTCCACAGTGGGCGGCAACATGGAGGGCGGTCAGGTAGTCCAGCGTGACATCATCAACAGGCGCCTTGTGCTGGAGCAGGTGTTTGACACACTCCACATGATCACCCTGCGCTGCCATGTGGAGCGGAGACAAGCCGTTCTACACAGAGAGAAACGACATTATCATTGATCTTGTGTTCGAACCTTGAAACTTTAAGAAGAGAAAAAAGTAAATGTTGTTGGTAAGCGTTAGGGAATGTCACGTGGAGCGGAGATAAACCGTTCTACACAGAGAGAATCGACAGAAAAAGAAAGAAAGAGAAATAACATTATCATTGATCTTGCGAATACTAAACTGAGCTCTCTTTCACGTCTCCTTGCACTTGAGCCGACAAATTCACACAAAGTTATGTAAAAAAAAAAATAGCGAGCATGCTAGTAAACACAGACGGTTATGTCTAGTGCTGCACGATTAATCATATCGAAATAGCGATGTCAAGCCTATGCGAATATATGACGCAAAATGCTGCGATTTTATATGAAATTTAAACAAATCAGGGCTGTTAACGCAATCATTGTTTGATTTGCGAACAGAATCCTCTGCTGTCTGGTCGCTCCCGGTTTGATCCGGACTCGCGCTAAAGGCAAATCCCTTTCACTGTCCAGCCGGGTTTTTATTTCGGCAAATCAGTTTTGGTGAATTCAAACAACGTGATTATTGTTTATGAGTCCAGCTTCCAGCCACGCAAGAAAACATGAAATCTTCCTGAGAGAATATGCTGATGTGATTTGCTGCCCAAGAAACATTTCTGATTATTATTAAGGTTTTAAAAAAAAAAGAGGCAGGATTCTTTGATGACTACAAGGTTCAAAGTAGATTTATCCGAAATAAAAAAAGCTTTTGTAACATTATAAATGACTATAAAAGTAGGCTATTACTTTCTTTAATTTCTTTAAAATGTAGTGTATAATGTTACAAAAGCATTCTATTTCAGATAAATGCTATTATTTTGAACTATGGTTTGTGTGTAATGTGACTTTTTTGTGATGTTAAAATTCGTTTTATAATTAAATTGTACATAAATAGGTTAAGCAAAACAAATTTGTTTATGTCTGAGAATCTTTTAAACACATACGGGATATATGTGATAATGAGCTGATGAGTTGAATCAGGTGTGTTTGATTAGGGAGACAAAGAAAATGTGCAGTGTTGGGGGTCTTTCAGGAGCAGGGTTGAGAAACACTGGTCTGGCCCCTCACAATCCTCGTAATCTAATTATTGATTGATTTGCCCCACCTGCCTTCCCTCGTTGCCCTCCTTTGTTTGCTTCCCTATTTAGTCTCCCCATGTTTGCAGTCCTGTGTTGGTTCGTTGTCATTTTTTGGAGACAATGCAAGACACACAGGACACGCATTAGCTGAATAAACGTTAGCCAATGCAAACATATAGAAAATTGTTGACAATGAAAAGACAGGAGTCCAATAATAGCAAAACGAACCACTTATTCTAAAAAGAATATCAAGGATAGGCTAAGTTTAGATGAATCCGAAATATCGGGCTGTGTTTATTTTAAAATCGAATTTTAAAAACACGGATGTATAATACAAAATACCTTCTGACATTTTGACAGAAAAAAAAACCCAAAACAAGATTTAAACTTAGCCCGTCAATTTACAATTATCTTCTCTCTCTGTGCGCGCGGTCTGTGTTTGAGAGAGAGAGAGAGCTCGCGCAGTTGGGCGGTGGGACGTGCCCCTGTAACAACAAACTTGGCCCCCCTAAATGTGGAGTGTGAAATAATTTTTACAAAAACTGTTTTTCGCTATCGTTGTTATAGTTGTAAGCGTATTATTTCTTTTATTATTCAACCTTTGTGGATTTGCTTGTTCACGTGACAATTCGCATCACATTCGCTGGAATCGCGGCAGGATAACGTCTGTCTCCTGCACGCGAGAGAGGAGAGAAGAAAGCTGGTAAATGTCAGTTCAGTTGTAAGTTCATTCTTTATGTGCGTATCGGGTGTGCAAGGTGTATTGTCTATTGTGATATTGTAATCATTGTTTTAACTATATACGAGGCACTGTGAGCTGACATCGCATTTGTCTATCGTCCTTTCGTCCTCGACGTGAAGAGTTGTGAGAGAATGAGGCGCGTGTGAGATCGCGTCTCTGTCAGCAGCGTCTCTTAAAGGGCCAGCAGTCAATAAAGCTTTCTGTCAGTAAAGTTAATCAAAGCGAACACAGACAAGTACTCACTGCTCTTGACTAAAGAACTTTTGTAGCTTTAATAAGGATTGAAAAGAACTTTATTCAATTTCTGTAGGCCTATGTCTGTCTGTTAGACAGGAAGGGCACAGGTAAATATGACATTTATTATGGGTTTATGTGAGTATTGTTTAGTTCACTTAAATTAAAAGCTGTTATATTTTTTGAAGCCTAATAAATCTTTTGAAAAAAATGGATAGCTTTCAATTGTAAATGTGAATTATCACTAATCTGTGTGTGCATTTTGCTTTAGAACCAAGCAAGTAGACTCATGAAAGCATGTGTTTATTATATCGCAATCGCAATATTGACCACAATAATCGCAATGTGACATTTTCCCCAAATCGTGCAGCCCTAGTCTTAAGTGAACATAAACAGTTGAGATATAAAACACATGTGTCAGTTTCAGGGAGAAAAAAAATACTTTATCCTTGATTTTGAGTTTGAACCTTGAAACATTAAGAAGAGAGAAAAGTAAACAGTTGTTGGTAAGCGTTAGGGAACGATATAGTATAAAGAAAGCAGGTCCTAAAACACTCAACATTTGCGAGAAGATATCAGCGTTGGCGAGTATATGCTAACAATTTTATGAATTGTAACAATGCATGAACGTGAACAAAAGTGAACTACGCTCAGGATAGTTGAAAGGCCAGCACTGCAGAGTCAATCAACTTTAAGCCTTGAACAATTGAAATATTCAAGCGCATGAAGACGCGAACGAAAGCTCATTTCGTTACTCGCGCGTGTGAGGATTTGTGTGCGCAAACATCCGAAGACAGTGTGCTAATGCTAAACTGAGCTCTCTTTCACGTCTTCTTGCACTTGAGCGGACAAATTCACACTGAAGTATGTCCAAAAATATTTAGTATAGTTCGTTTGTAGAGTTTATATTTATTATGATCTTCTATTAAAAGGTTATGTAAGAGTGTACCTTGGTCCTGGCCAGCATCGGCGCTCCTCTCTCCAACAGGAGCTCCACTGCGGTGTCATGGCCACTTCTCGCTGCGCAGTGTAAAGGAGTGAGGCCATCCTGCAACACACACACACACACAGGTCACTTCAGTCATTTCATTACAAAGCACTTTGGGACTTTAAACACCTCACACAACCATAATTATGCTGTGTCATATACGTAACCCTTACACACTCAGCCACAGTCTCTCTGCTGTGTCTCTTATACTCTGCAGTCGTCATTGATCATAGCACAGAAAAAGCACTGCTGAAGTTAGAAACAACAGAGTGTGTGTGTGTGTGTGTGTGTGTGTGTGTGTGTGTATGTGTGTGTGTGGGATGATGCATCAGACACTGCAGGAGAGAGACTGCAGAAGAAAGGGACAGAACCAGCTGGACTCCACACTGCAGTCAAAATCTGAACAACAACACAGCCGGTCCTGGCTTTAATCAGACCACACACACACACACACACACACACACACACACACACACACACACACACACACACACACACACAGAAAGAGACACACAAACACATGCACACACACACACACACATAACACACAGACATGCACAAACACACACACACACACACACACAGAAAGAGACACACAAACACATACAAACACACACAAACACACGCACACACACACACACACACACACACACAGAAAGAGACGCACAAACACATACAAACACACACACATACACACAGACAGACACACAAACACATACAAACACACACACAGACATGCACAAACACACACACACACACACGCACAAACACACACACACACACATAGACATGCACAAACACACACACACACGCACAAACACACACACACAGACAGACACACAAAACACATACAAACACACACACGCACACAACACACACACAGACAGACACACATACACACACACGCACACAACACACAGACATGCACAAACACACACACACACACAAACAAACAAACACAGACACACACAAACAGACACAAACACACACACACACACACACACACACAAACAAACACATACAAACACATACACACACACACACACACACACACACGCACACACACAGACATGCACAAACAGACACACACACACACACACACACATCATCACAGGAACTGCACATGGGAACTACATGATTACAACAAGATTCTATGTATTCTGGATTCTAATTATCGGATATTGAGGTTTTTAATCAGAGAAGGTTCCGGATTCCAGTCCAGACTGAGCCTTAGTTCTTTCTGTGTTTGAGTTAGCATGTTTCCTTCAACACACACACACACACACACACACACACACGCAGGTCAGGTGAACCGGAGACACTATTGTACTATAAATGTAACTGTGAGTGTGAGTGTGTGTGTATCTGTGCTAGCGCTGTCATGATCTGCTCATCCATCACGGTGTTTCCCTGCTCTTCCGCTCTCATGTCTGACTCATAACCGCCTCAGTTATGCGTATATGTTCAAAACTATAAAAATAAAGTTATTACTGACCCTTGTTTTGGCATCAATCTGAGCCCCTCTGTCCAACAGCAGAAGAACCATATTAGTGTTTCCTCTTTTGGATGCAACATGTAGTGGCGTGATCCCATTCTGTTTAGAAAAATAAATAAATTACAAACAATATTATTAAATACGAATTATATACAATAAAATTAAAAACTTTGATGTGAGCTTGACAAAGCCTTGTCAGAAAGTTTTAAATAACTTTGACATTTTTTGAAGATTTTACTCAAACAAGTCAATAAAATGTTATTGGCATGTTCTAAGAAGTTTTAGCAAGTTGTTAACATTTTTTAACACATTATAAACATGCTTAGTAAGCTGTTATAACCTGTTTAACATGATTCACACATTGATAACATGTTTTAGCATGTTGCTGGCATAATTTAGCACATTGTTAGCATGTTTAGCATGTTATTAGCCTGATTTAAACCTTCGTTAGCATGTTTTAACGTTGCTAATATGATTAAGCACATGTTGTTAGCTTGATTTAACAAATTGCTAAAATGTTTTTAGCATGACTTTACACATTGCTTGCGTATTTTAGCATGTTGTCAGCATGATTTAGCATGTTGATAGCATGTTAGCATGTTTACCATTAGCCTATTTAACATTCCGTGCCTGTTTTAGTATTTTTGTTAGCGTAATTTAGCATGTTGATGGCATGTTTCTATGATTTCACACATGGCTAGCATGTTTTAACTTGTTCCTAGCATTATTTAGCACATTGTTCTATGTTACAATGTTTCTAACATGATATACCACATTGCTATTGTGTTTTAACACATTGTCAGTTTGATTTAATGCATTGCTAGCATGTTTTTAACATGATTTAACACATTACTTGCATGTTTTAGCATTTTGATAGCATGATTTAGGATGTTGAAAGCCTGTTTCTATGATTTCACACATGGCTAGTATAATTTAACACATTGTTAACATGTTTCTAACATGATGTACCACATTGCTAACGTATTTTAACATGTTGTTAGCTTGATGTCACACATTGCTAGCATGTTTTTAGCATTATTTAACACATTGCGTGCATGTTTTAGCATGTTGTTAGTGTAATTTAGCATGTTGATAGCATGTTCTATGATTTCACACATGGCTAGAATGTTTTTAGCATTATTTAACACATTGCATGCATGTTTTAGCATTTTGTTAGCGTAATTTAGTATGTTGATAGCATGTTTCCATGATTTTACACATGGCTAACATGTTTTAACTTGTCGCTATTATTATTTAGCACATTGTTCTATTTTTCAATGTTTCTAACATGATATACCACATTGCTAATGTGTTTTAACATGTTGTCAGCTTGATTTAATGCAATGCTAGCATGTTAGTAACATGATTTAACATGTCGATTGCCTGTTTTTATGATTTCACACATGGCTAGCATAATTTAGCACATTGTTAACATGTTACTAACATGAAGGACCACATTGTTAACGTGTTTTAACATGTTGTTAGCTTCATGTCACACATTGCTAGCATGTTTTTAGCATTATTTAACACATTGTGTGCATGTTTTAGCATGTTGTTAGCGTGACTTAGCTTGTTGATAGCATTTTCTATGATTTCACACATGGCTAGGATGTTTTTAGCATTATTGAACACTGCATGCATGTTTTAGCATATTGTTGGCGTAATTTAGCATGTTGATAGCATGTTTCCATGAGTTCACACATGGCTAGCATGTTTTAACTTGTTGCTATTATTATTTAGCACATTGTTCTATGTTTCAATGTTTCTAACAGGATATACCACATTGCTAATGTGTTTTAACGTTGTCAGCTTGATTTAATGCATTGCTAGCATGTTTTTAACATGATTTAACATGCTGAAAGCCTGTTTATATGATTTCACACATGGCTAGCATAATTTAGCACATTGTTAACATGTTTCTAACATGATGTACCACATTGCTAACATGTTTTTAGCTTGATGTAACACATTGCTAGCTTGTTTTAGCATTATTTAACACATTGCGTACATGTTTTAGCATGTTGTTCGTGTGATTTAGCATTTTGATAGCATGTTTCTATGATTTCACACATGGCTAGCCTGTTTTAACTTGTTGCTAGCATAATTTAGCACATTGTTAGCATGTTTAACATGTTTCTAAAGACAGACCCGTGCAGTGAAGTCCACGGCGGCGCCTCGATTGAGCAACAGCGTCGCCACATTCACGTTTCCATAGTGAGCGGCAATATGCAGCGGCGTGAATCCACTCTGCAAAAACAATCAAAAAAGGGGGCGGGGCACATAAAAAAACACATGAGCTGTCCGTCAACATTCCTGCGATGCGTCAGAGCCTCGTCATGACTTTATCTTGCTCTAATAGACTGCATTAGCATGCAGCAGTCTCAACATGAACGTATTAAAGATAGTTATGAATCTGATCTCATTGTGCCTCGAAGGGGGCTATAGTCCCGTATGAAGACATCTGGAAAGAAACCTTGATGACTAACATATAAACACATATAAACAGTAAGAGAGGTCAAACTCCTAAACACGGGCATGCAAACAGAAAAATATGACAAAAACGACAAATAAATGAACTCATATGTTGTTAAAGATTAACAGAACATGAGATAAAGACAAACATTTCAGACGACATACTGCTTTAATATAATGAAGAAAAAAGGGATAATCATAATCAAAGAAGAAGAACACCAAAGGAAACATAAAAAGTGCAGTATATAGATCATATCCGTAATAAAATCATGTCTGGACTATAAGAAGGTAAAAGTTGTAGAGGAGTTTGAATATGTGAAATTCTTGCCTTACCTTCCCATTCTGAAAGTCACGGTCCGATTTAATGTGAAAACATCATTTACAAAAGTGTGAAGAATATATTGACTGTGTGACACGTTCAAAGCTGGTGCAAAATCAAATATGCGATGCAGCATGCCATGCAGTGGATTATTTACATTAAAATCTTATGAATAATTCATAAACAAATAGAAATCTGAGAGCGCTCATAATTATTAAGACGACTCACTGTCTTTTGAATATACTTTTATGATATTGCATTGTGCAGTTAGCATTCATATGCCTATGACAACCATTCCATCAATATTAAATATCTATAAAATGCATAATCATATCTAAACATCATAACTGATAATGCTACAATAGTTTAAGAACATTATCTGTTGGATGTATGGATGTTGGAATCCATCTAAACACATTTTAGCACAGGCTATATTATTAAAGAGCTTAATGCAATCAGACTAATGCATGCTGGGAGCCTCTTGACCTTTAGAGTAATGAAATAAATGCCCATGTGACTGGCTTCTCTAGGCTTGTGTGTGTTTCAATAGGCAGTGTTGTGCACTCTGATTAATCTAGTTTTCTACATAACTTTATAGAGGCTATATGTAGAATTCAGAAACTCTTGTTATTAGCGACACCGGTGGCCATGAAGGGAACTGCACTGCTCGTTCTCGCACTCGTACAAGAGACTGAACGTTGATTCAAAGCCCAAGTATACTCACGGCGAAGATCTTTACGTTCCTCGCTTAGGGGTAAAAAGAAGTTTGAAATACGGTTTACTGTTAATACTAGGGGTGCGGGGAAGAAATATAAATATTTAAAACACAATTCTATCTTTTACCGATTTGAATCGATTCATAAATTTCAAAAATCGATTTTCTAAAGTGTTACACTTTTTTTAACTTCACACTTCTTTAATGCAATCAAAGATTTTCTGCCTTGCTTTATTACAGAAGACTGTGTGTAATGATCAGCTTAAAGGACATTTGTACTGTATATTAGGGAAAAAATGGGGGAAAAAACTAAATACATTTTAAGGTTCACATTCAATTCAGTAGGATTTTCTTTCTTCTATCTAGACCTATTAAAGTGTCTACCGTAGTCAAATAAGAAAAGTAACACAAAACAGTAAACTTCAATCGAATCTATGCACGTATCAAATCGAAATTTTATTCAAAATTGAGAATCGTTTTTGAATCGGGTCGAGAGGAACCACAAGATTCGCACCCCTACTTAATACCGCTGGTCATTTATTTCAAACAGTGTTCGTTAACAATGTTAACATTCATTCAAATTACACTGTTATGATAGTTTGATTATGAGGAATATTGGAGACTATAGACTAAATAGGTCTTTGCATGACACTGACATTACAGCACAGGATGGCTCTTTCGTTGTTCTCCTGAACATTGTATAAGCATTAGTTTCATGTGTCGTTGAAAGGAAGAGAGGCTTTCGATGATCCAGGCAAAAACTTTCAAGTCCTTCACATAAAAATCAGTCAACAGGTTTTCATGGACAACCTAAGAAATCGGGGAAGTTCTCGCTTTCTAAGTTTCGTTAAAAACTGTTCACACATTGGCAATAAAAAAGTGATTAATGCATGAAAATTCTTACATATAGCCCCTTTAAGACAATGGATGTAAAAAAAAAAAAAATATATATATATATATATATATATATTTATATATATATTTCTCTTTGATATTTGCATGTAGCACTTACAAACTACATAGCATGAACATAATTCATGTGAGCATGCAGTAGTTTTGCAGTGAAACAGTTGATATGTTCAAGTGCCCTTGCAGCTTAAAAGCGACTATCAGGAAAGACTGAAATATTAATTCATTATGAAGAGGATTATAAATGTTGAGAGGATAGACACTGTCTGGACTATTGACTCTTCTCTGATTAGAACAGCTCCATTTGTGTAAATTAAACATCATCATCATCAATCACGACACCAGATATATCTTTAAAACATTCTCATTCAAGCTATTTAATAAATAAAACTGGAATGTGTGACATGACATATGCAAAGGCTTCTGGATGATGCTGTGATGAGACTAAACAGCCATGCAAAGGTCCAAAAGAACTAAAAATGCTGAGAAGTTAAAGAACAGAAAAACTCAATTTTTCATGCCAAAAGGAGGACCAGATATGAATTCAATAAATCAATAGCTTTTTATTTTCCAGAAAATTACAAACTAGATAAATATCTCTACCTCAGTTGTCCTATTGACCATCATCTGTTGCAGCAAAAACAGGGAAGGAAATAGGTGTGTTATATTTCACTCAAACACATTTTCTTAAAGTTGGCGGCTGCATGCAAAAGCACGAGGTCTTCATTTTTCTCCGAGGGACAATTTGATCAAGCCTGACACGAGCAAACCGTTCTTAAAGCTAAACTCACATGAGATCTCGACTGGTATGAGGTCACATGACCACTCAAAAAACTATTTCAGTAATCCCTCCTGTTACCACTTTCAGTTGCAAAATAAATAAACCCTTACGCTTGTGAACGCGGTAGTTTTACAGTCGCAATCAAAAACACTCTTCGTGTGAAGCTGAATCCAGTGTTTGGGGAAACGCATTACAAGTAACATGAGTAAAGTAATCAGATTACTTTTTCAAGTAACGCAAGCATTTACTCAAATGAATAAAAACAGTGAAATGCAAACTCAGAATATTACGCAAACCTGCAATAATTAAATATGTAGAGTAATGCAAATGTACTTTATGCATTTAATCTCACTTTATTGACCAATGTCTTTGCTGCTGACTTTTGATTATCCAATTCAACCATAGGAATAAGCAAACATGACATCAGATAAACATCTCAATTGTTTATTTTTAATGTATTTTTGTTTTGTTTTAAGTGTTGAACTTTCTTCTCCTGTGTCGCAAACAAAAAAAGCTGTATTTCCTTCAGGCTGAGCTTTATTCATTTCACTTTAGGACTGAAAGGGCCTTTACATGTGCCAAAAATAGATTTGTGCTGTTGTTGTTGTTGTTGTTGATGTTGTTGTTGATGTTGTTGTTTTTATAAAACAAACAAACAAGCCCGGCCCAGGTGAGAAAAAGTAATGCAAAAGTAATGTGATGCTTTACTTTCCAGAAAAGTAACTAAGTAATGCAATTAGTTACTTTTTCAATATTGTAACGCATTACTTCTAGAAGTAACTTTCCCCAACACTGGCTTACAGGTTTTACTATCTTATGAATAAATATTAAATAATTTCTATATTTATAGGCATCTATAGGTAAAATATTAGGTATGAATGGAAACTAGCCAATGTTGATAACAGTTATACATAAATATTATCATTTCATATTGCATATAAGATGTCAACTATTTTGGTTCTTTTAAATTAAAACTGGTATACGTAGATTCTGAATGCTTTTTCTTTTAACTAAAACGAAGACAGTACTTACAGTAAACATTTGCCGTGTTTAAAGAAAAATAAAAACCTCTATAAACCAGCATTTCCCCCATAAAACACACACAAGCACACGTCAGATATGCATGCACACTTCAGGCTGCGCACATTCAGTTTGGCAAGTGCATGCGGTTTCTGTACATTTACAGACTGAGTTATGATGTACACTAAGAAGAGGGAATGTTTTTACAACTGATAAACATGGAATGGGTAAGTAGATAAAAGAGTGAGACCCGGATAGCGTCAGGATGGGAACACAGGACACAGGCACATTTATACTGGAGAGAGAAACAAACACAGACAGAAGATTTCATCTGGCACAAAAACATCCTGAAACCACTGCAAGCCACATACACACATACACACACATGCTGAATCTGTAAACCATCTGGTAGTGCATGCAGAGCAAGGATTAGTTCACTTCAGGATTAAAATTTCCTATCCAAGATGTTCAAGTCTTTCTTTCTTCAGTCGAAAAGAAATTTTTGAGGAAAACATTCCAGGATGTTCCTCCATATAGTGACTCATGGAGTCCAACGGGTTGAAGGTCCAAACAATAAAATCCTGGAATGTTTTCCTTAAAAAAAAACTTCATTTCTTTTCGACTGAAAAAAGAAACACATGAACATCTTGGATGACGTGGGACAGAATAAATTATCAGGAAATTTTAATCCTGAAGTGAACTACTCCTTTAACAAAAACTACTATTTATTGAAAATTTTAAGTTGTTTTTAATTAAAATACCAGTTTTACTCTGTTCTGAATGTGTGATTCAAACTGCATCTGCAGTCACATGCAAAAATGACTTTGGATGCCCTTCAAACTATGCACTTTTAAGCTTGAGTCTTCTTTCAGATCAGTAAAGAAGAGTAAAGACGTTTAAGAATCGTCCCAGAACCAAACGCCTTAGAAATCATTCAGTTCCAGGATTGACTGATCGATTGATTCACATCACACTCACTGTCATTACTCATAATCAGGGCCTGACATTAACTTTTTTCCTCACCAGCCACTGTGACTAGTGGTTTTCCAAAGTTACGAGCCACTCAGCATTTTCACTGGCCACGATTTTGACATCGAAACCATGGGGAAAAACTGCCATAGAGCTATTATTTATATTATCTCATAATTTGGCAGCAGGAATATTAGGCTGCTGTCACTTGAAGGCCTGACGCACAGTCCCATTATAATGTTTTATATAGCCAATATACTTGGCTTTATGTGCCGCACTTTGGGTGTGAGCACAAAATCTGCGGGAATGAGTAAAATGATGCTCAATTCATGCCATCCCTCGCCGAAATTCAAGCCCTGGAACACCAACAAGATCCATTCAGCTGCCGGAGAGTTTAGAGAGCGAGAACGCGCAGATTGAATTGTGTATCTAAGAGTTTCAAATATTTCAGGATCGATATGTGTAGAAAAAAAACTATATTTAGAAAAAAACTATCACTTAGTTTATTATTCCAGGTGCCTTTTTAAAAGACTATTGAAAAATGTACATTATATCAAATTCAACCCGCCAAAGTGGCTAGTTGGAGTGTGTTCCACGCCACGACTGAAATACACACGCATTTGGTGTTAATGTCAAGCCCTGCTCATAATCCTTCAACACATCCAAATTAAAATGCTATTCTGTATATATTTCTGTTCCGGACATATTTACCTTGGACTGAACGTCTGCATTGTGGTCGTTCTGGAGCAGGAGGGCCGCAGATTTGGTGTCGTCTTTACGGGCTGCGATGTGAAGGGCAGGCAGACGTACTTTACCCTTCGTGTCATTCTCCAGAAGAATGGACACCACCTGGTTATGGCCTTGCTGGAGGGCAATAGCGAGAGGAGTGAAGCCATCCTGAAAAATCACCAATGGGGAAAACCTTGCATTACGCCAATAATCCTGACCAGGGTTTGAAATGAACTTTTTCACTCACTTTACTTAATTTTAAGTTACCGGCCATTCCGAACGAAAAAAAAAAAAAAATTTAACCAGATTAACAACATCACAGCATATACAGTATATATACATATATAGTAGTCATCATTTGAAGTGGATCAAAACCTTTCATCAAAGTTATACATGAATTTTGTCTTAGGGACAACTTTGATTAACTTTTTGGATCCACTTCAAATGTTGACTACTATATATATATAGTATATATTATAAAATTTGGATTTCATACATTTCTTTCTTATTTTTTTATTCAAACAATCCAGCATCTCCTTCCTTCCTCTTCCTTTTCACCAAAAATGTGTTTTACGTGGACAGATCAATACAGTACAAAGAAAATGTAGGATATTGGAAAATATTACTTTTCTGTTAACCAGATGCTTTTTAATCTTCGCTATTGCTTCAATGCAAATGAACAAGCATGCCGTTATGTTGCGTAGTGATGTGTGTGTTCAAGTACGCCAGATATAAGCAGATTCTGTGCAATACGCTGTATTTAATACATCATGATGATCAGTATTTGAGCTAAATCAGCGCAGATTTGTTTTAAACGAACTTTCCCAGAAAAGTGAGTAAACATAATAACACGCCAAATTGGCTCGTAATCTGACAGCGTTACTCGCCACTGCTGATTTTTACACGCATTTGGCGGATGTTATTTTAAAACCCTGATCCTGACATACTTACATACTCGTAGAAAAATAAGGTTTAAAAAAAGCTGTGGGTAATCATGCAGTTGATGGCAGCCATTGACTTCCATAGTAGGAAAAAAAACCTCAATGGCTGCCATCAACTGTCTGGTTACCAACATTCTTCAAAATATCTTCTTTTGTGCTGAGAAACTCATACAGGCTTGGAAAAACTTACAAATTTTCATTTTGGGGTGAACTATCCCTTTAAGAACAAATCCAGGCCAAATCACTTGTCAAGAAAAGTTTAGACCTCTTTGATATAGTTTTGAGTAGGGATGAACAATATATCGGCCACCATATCGGTATCGGACGATATTTGTTGTTTGTTTTTAATGTTATCGGTATCGGCCAATAAGAAAATTTGTCTGATATATTAAAGGTGATAGATAATGTATTATTTCCTTCAGCTGAGACACTTCAGATGTGCACTGTTCAACATGATGGTTTTGAGTTGCTTGAATTATGATTGAAATCACTTCAAAAAAGGAAAATACAGTAAAGTGCAACATGTGCAGCGCAAGTGTGTCATATCGGCTACATAAAATTATAATGAGAACATTATAATTGTGTGTTTGGGGCATGGATTTTAATGGTGAGATTTTTGTTTTTGTAATCAGGCTCTAAAAAATGATATACAAATTTGGATTTAGATTTATCAGCGAAAATATAAAGAATTATCGGTTATCGGTATCGGCCAAAATTTTCATCTCAGTGCATCCCTAGTTCCGAGTTGAGAAATATTATGGATTGATTAGTATTTGTTTCAGCATTATGTGTAGACAATCCGCACTGTGATTGACATGACCAATGAAATCTTTTAAATCAGCTTAAGAGCCATTATGTTACAAGAATTTATACCCAACTTCTTGATTACGAAAGGGTTATTTTCGTCATTGCGGGTTGCATAATAAAGTTAAACTCATACCTCTGTGGCGGTGCTCTGATTTCCACCGTTCTCCAGAAGATATCGCACCACATCTAAGTGGTTTTCTTGGGAAGCCATGTACAAGGGAGTGAATCCGTTCTGTAGAAGCACTGATTTTTAATGCTTGTTGTTATATTGAGCACTTTTCCATGGATAAAAGTCAGACTTGTTCCTACCTGAGATTGTGAATTAATGTCAGCTCCCCTCTTGACCAGGAGCTTCACGACTTCTCCTTGTCCTGCTAGTGAAGCGATGTGGAGAGCTGTGTTTCCTTTCTGTCAGACAAACAAACACTATCATCATGTGAGCAGATCGCTCAGACATTGCTCTTTTACAACCTGTCTACACTGCTACTTCCCACAACAGTACAACTGGATTCAGGACCTTTCGCTGTGACGTGTTTAAGTCCCTGATGTACTTTAAGTGGAATCAAAGAACAAACTTAAGGTAATTTTGATCAAAATCAGGCCAAAATTAAAGGGATAGTTCACCCAAAAATGTAAATTCTGTCAGTAATTACTCTCCTTCATGTTGTTCAACCCCGTAAGACCTTCGTTCATCTTCGGAACACGAATGAAGATATTTTTGATGAAATCTGAGAGCTGGATCACTCCTCCATAGGCTTCTAAGGGATTGAGGGTGAGTAATTACTGACAGAATTTACATTTTTGGGTGAACTATCCCTTTAAAGTGCTCTGTAACCCTTTACATTAGCTCCATTCATGTGTTCCTCAGGAACTTTACCTTCGTTGCCGAATCAACCGGAGATCCTCTTTCCAGCAGCTCCTGGACCAGATCCATGTGTCCTTCCTTCGCTGCCAAGTGCAAAGCGTTGAGGCCATTCTGTGGAGGTCAGAGACAGAACAAACTAGTCATTCTCCACCAAACACCGCAGAAGACAGGGGAAAGAAGACTGAAGAATACCTCCTCATCCATTCCCAACATAATGGCTTATTAAGAAGAGGTAAATGTCCCAAAAGTTGTTGAATGTCAGGTTTATCCTGTTAAATGTTTGTCAGAGCAAAGTTCAGTCTCCGAAGTGTGTTTTATAGAGAGGTATTAAAGTACTAGCGTTGCGAGCTAACAGGCAATATCTAATGCTGGCTTCTTTAAAGGTCAGAGCAATCTTAAAATCACATGTGGATCTTCGGCAGCCAATCAGTGATGCAGTGAAGTCTTACTTTCTGCACCTCGCTTTACTAACCCTAATCTGGAAAACACAGCATGCTTTCACTGTCATTATTCAGAGATAGACTACCTGTGGACATACCAAAACTAGAAAATAATGCACATGTAAGTATGTAGTGAATATGAAGTAATTACTTGAACATGCATAAAAAACATTTAAAGTCCCCCTGTAGTCAATCATTGTATCGCTCAAAATTACATATTTAAAAGTTTTTTACTTGAAAACAAATTTCTTCATGCCTTAAAATATCTTGAATGTAACTCGACACTCTTGCCTCATTTAGTATGCACGGTGCTATGAATATGCAAATGAGCCCCGCCTCCACTCACTCACTCAGCTCAGAGATCCACTCGTTGACGATCACACGTTGATCTGATTGGTTACAAGGTAGTTTGTGACGTCAGAAACACCAGCGATTTCAAACCGTGTTTTTGAGAAAATACTCTTAAAGCATATTTAAAACACCAGATAGACATATAAGCAACATTAAAAGCTGGATTTTCACCACAGGGGGACTTCAACACTTTTCCCATGTGCTCCTCTCAATCACACGAGCCAAATGATGAGTAATTGAATATATCATGTAACAAACACTGCAAACTGTCCTCTAGACCCAGTGCTCAGCTCAACTTACAACGAGCTCGTCTTACGACACCCTTCTCTAATATTGGACCAAATTACAAATATAGTTTGTGATATTTAAACAGTCCTGCCCAATACAATTTGTTTAAAGTGTGTACAGAAGTAATAAATATAAATATAAAATTATCGCTCATCTAAAACTCAAAAATAACAATTCTGTCATCATTTCCTCGCCCTCACGTCTTTGCAAACCTGTACGAGTTTCTTTCTTCCGCAGGACATTTTTCTATTGTTTCTGTTGTCCATACTGGGGACCAAAACTTTCATTGTATTATTTTAACAATTTATTGAGACATTTTAACAGATTATTGCATTTAACAAACAAATACAACAACAAGCAAAAAGCGCAGAAATATATAAAGATAGAATTATTATTACATATACATTATTTTGTTATTTGTTGGTTTTTTAGGGTCGTTAATAGAGATTTGGTATCTGCATCACAAATATAAAGTGTGATTCAATAAATAAAATGAAGGGGATGAAATGAACCGTTATAACTCCTGGATCACAGATTGTCTTTTCAGAACGACTGATCACATGACTAAAACAAATTTTTTTAAGTACTCCCGATAATCGGTTTAACCGATATTTTTCTTTTTGATTTTTACGCTTTTTTGTATAATCGGTTATCGGTTTTGTAATATCGAATTCACTGATAAATACGGGAGTTTTGTGTTCACAGGTTAAGTAACTTGCCTCCCTTAATTCGCAAATTAATAAATAGCAAAATTAGTCAAAATAAAAAAATACAAATTTTGAATTGTTGAATAAAAATACATTTTAGTGATAGTGCACTTTCTTTTTCACTCTTTGCACTCTTTATATTTATTGGTGAAGAGTTTTGTTTAGTATGAAAGGAGGGAGTGAGAATACATATATTATAGTATTGACAAAAGTGTTAAATAACGCTGTTTGTTCAGTGCTGTTGTTATCATTGTGTCAGAATTAGAAATAAAGCAATAAATATCGGTTCTGTGAATAAACATGCTAATCAGTATTGTTATGATTATGAAAAATCTGACATGTATAACAAAGATTTGAGCATGTAGGGAACATTTAATGGAGTTTAATGGATGAAATAAATCCTTTGAAAAAAAAAAGTACAATTCTGTTTATGAATGGAAACTGAAGCACATTTTGGAAGAACTCTTTAATTTTTGAATACAACTGCATTTTTACTCGATTAAACTGATAATCAACGAGTTCACTCGATACTGTTCAGAGAGACTGTCAGCTCAATGACAGAGCAACTTTTACTGAGATATTAATAGCTGGCTGTCATTGCCCTCCATGAAAGACTTTTCACGTGTTAATTCTTGTCTTAAAAGCTCTGTTTGGGAACGTTCACAGATATTTCAATATTTCAGCAATCCGGTCTCCTGAAACACAGGCTTAACTATGTCATATTTCCTGGCCTCTTCAGTTTGTGTGGATGCAATCAGTCTTCAAAACTGCAGAACCAAAGCTTATATAAGACTGGAATCTCACTCTTTTATTTGAAGAGTCCCTGCTGAATAAACTGGTAAACCTGCTACTGGTTTTACATGGTTTCTTTCCAGCTGGTTCGAGCTGGTCTACATAGTCAATCAGAGGTGCGTTTCCGGAAAGCATCGTTACCCAACTATGGTCGCAAGTTCATCGTTATCAGCAGTTCAACGAGTCGGTGTTTCCCGAAACCATTGTTTCAATGAACATTCGCAAACAGCATCGCAGAGTTGTGTGTTTGTAACGACACTCTCGACCTGTGGTTAGAAGCAGAGTTTCATGTTTGCATGACGTGCACTTAATAAATCCTGATCTTGAGCAAAATAATCAAGCTGACATTCAGTACAATCTATATCTTTTGTTTAGAATACATACAAAGTCATTTACACTTTTAGTTTGTTGAAAGATTTAAAGCAAGCGTGCGCATGTGTGAACGTGCTCTACGTGAGAACGAGCCGATGATTGAATCTGGAAATAAAGCAAAATAACTGAGAAAAATGAGAAATATTCCTCAGATGCATGTCTGTAATTTATAAACATCTAGCATTAATTCGATCTAAACAGATTCATTAAAAGTAGATATTACTCCATAACCAGTGTGACATTATTAAGCAACGTGGTTGAACGACCAATTTGCGACAATACGGTTTCTGGAAACAGCCGTGACTCGCTAGTTCATTTCTTCAACGATGGATCGTACTACTGTAGTTAAGCAGCGAGTTCCAGCGTTTACGGGAAACACACACTCCTGATTGACTACTTCGACCGGTGGGGTCAAGGTCAACCTAACAACACTATCTACTCTGCTAACCTAAACAACATGCTAGCCAAAGGAGAAAAACCAAAGGACATTTGATGCCACAGAGCGAGTGGTCATGTGCCGGTTGTTTACGCACTACACACACACTGTTGCCATAGCAGAGCTGTTAACTAGCTTTGCACGAGGCAGCGCTTGATAACTGAGCTCCTGAAATAGCAGCAAACACTGAGTGTGTGAAGAAGCACGAGAGATCAGAGGCATGAAATAGTGTAGTCAACATTCAACAACATGGAAGATAATACAGCATAGGTTAGGGTTAGGATGATGCAAATGAAGATCTTTTTGATGAAATCTGACATATTTCTGTCCCTCCATTGACAAGCTACACAACTTCCACTTTCAAGCCCCTCAAAGGTAGTAAAGACATCATTAAAGTAATCCATGTGACCCATGAACGAGCGTTGGATATTCATATTTTGTAAATAAAGTGGTAAAAAATGTAGTGGTGTTTTTTGCGCAATATATTAGGCACAAGGCACAATATATTACACATTTTTGCAGTGACTCAGTTTTTCTGACGCTATTGCATGTTTGTTTATTAGAGGTCTGTAAAAGATTGAAAATGTCTCTTTAATCTAATAATCTACACAAAATCCTCTTAATTTAAACTCCAGTTAACCGGAAAGCACTTTGTCTGGAAATACTGGTTTGCCAAAGTAAATAGATGACAGTAAATGAGAATTCAGTAATCATAAAAAACTTGTGTAGTTTGTGATGATAACACACTGAAATATGCCAAATTATGCAACATAAGTTTTGTCCAGGCTGTCATACACAGAAATGATGAACACATGAAAATCAAGAGAGAACCAATTAAATACTGTATTAATAACTGGTTTGGCTTTTTCCTGTCAGCTTTTCAATGCCTTTTCATAGTAAAATAAAACCTGTAGCTGTAGTTTGTATTTTGAGCCAAATCATTTTATCAGATAAATACCAAGTTTAGTGTTTTGTTCTTCCCTCATATTTAAAATGTTTTCTTATATTTTGATGGTTTAATTGAACCTGTAGGGTCTTTAAAACAAATATCCCCCCCCCCCGAACACCACTTTAGATCCTGCTTTTCCCACACTAGACCTTTACTAATTGTGTTAGAGATCCCAGTTCCCATCTCTCCGTGAGTTTGACAGCTTTAACACGTACCTGATTACACGTGCTGATGTCCACTCCGGTCTTCAGGAACTCCACAACTTTATCAATATTCCCGGCTCTCGCGGCTCGGAGAAAACTGGTGTTGCTGTCCGACTGGAGAAAGAAGAACATTTCATCATCATTACATCTCTAAATCACTAGAGTTTACTGATACTGTTCAATAGAAATGTTCATCAGGAACAACACAGTTAATATGAAGCGATAAACAAGGCCTGAAATGCACAATGCTGAGACCAGGTTGGTGAAAAAAACACTTTGCAAGCTCTATAAAACTGCAGTGCGGCATTAATACCTCAGCAGAAATCCTTTAAAGCGCTGATGATGAGTGAACAACAGTGTGTGTGTGTGTGTTACAGAAGTACATGCATTTTTGTCTGAGTCAGAATATGCAGACTATTCACACTAAATAGTATGCGAGATTAGAAGGAATATATCCTAAATCATAATACTTCAAAATGTGTTCAGTACGAATAATGATTAGTGTGTCTTATACATTGTTTACTACCGGTTTTTTGAAATACTTTCTTGCTTCAAATCAAAGTTTATAATATTGTGGTTCTCCTTGTGGCTGGTTTGTTTGGTTTATGGCTTATAATGCTTTAATGAAGACTTTTTTTAAATCCCTAGAAGTAATGGAAAAAAAAACCTCCCGGGACCAACGCCGTTGATAAAGTGGGTGTATGACCAACTGTATGACCAACGAAAAGAACGCTTCTTGTGTTTAATACAAGTGTGGAAATATGCTTTGTGATTAATACAGAAACTGTAACTGCAATATACTATACAAGAAATACCCAGAATGTCACAAAAACATGTTGATTAACAACTCTCTCCCGTCCGACGCCCGGCTCTGAGAGTGATGCAACATGTTTCTCCGGATCCCTGGATAGAGGAGTTTCTCCGGATAACACTCGGGAGAGAGAGGAGCGTGCTGAGAGACATTTCCCTTCATATACCAACTGTGCGGTGGGTGTATAAGTTTACAGTCTTTAACCACATAGAGTCAGGGTTCTGTCACTTCTGTCTAGTCTATTTCTTGGTTTTGTGACAAAGCCCTGACACTCCTTTGTTGTCTTGTGCTGTGTTTAACACTAGCTGTGTGCGTTCATGTTGTCATGTTTCGTGGCTTGAGTGTTTCATTGGCTGCGTGTTCATGTCTCCTGTGTGAGCACATGGCTGGTGATTTGTTTTACTGGTCATATGCTTGTGTTTTAAGTCATGTTTGGTGTGAGCACATGGATTGTCAAGTGTGTTTCCTTGTGTCATGTGCTCTTGATTGTCTAACCCCGTCCATCTTGTTCCCTGATTATTGATTCATTAACCCCACCTGTCCTCCCTCGTTACCCTCTTTTGTTTGCTTCCTTATTAATTATCCTTGTGTTTTCAGTCCTGTGCTGGTTTGTCATCGCATGTACCCCTTGTGTCCTGCCTAGATCCTGTAGTCCAAGTCCAAGTCCAAGTCCAAGTCCAAGTCTTTTGTGTTCCCCCAAGGGGTAGTTTTGTTTGTATTTGGTTTTATTTTTATTATTAATAAAAGCCCATTGTTCTGCACTTGAGTCCTCGCTACTTCCATCTACCCGAAACCCTGACACATGATTCATTTGATAAAATCTTTAAAGATCCCATGAAATTAAATCTGCTGAATTGTGTGAGATATATTATTCTCTGTATGTTAGAGCACTACTGAAAGCCGGATTATTTAATTCACTTTGTGCAGCTATTTTAAATAGTTTTTGCTTCCAAGAAATAAAATAAATATCTTTTGTCCACTTCTGTCCTGATTTCCTCTAAGGGAGGATCTATGTTTTTTCAGATCTTTCAATTCAATGGACAAAATAAGTCATGCACTGTAAAGTACATATGAACGGAGACTACAGAATAGCATTCGGAGAGCATCAGCTTTAGTTTCTGCCAGCCGAATGCTGTGAGTGTGTGTTAGAAATCTGGAATGGAGAGAGAACAATGTGCTTGGTACGTTTGTAATCTTCAGCCGAAGTGTGTAAGCGTTGGGTCAGTAGACCGTCTTTGTGGCTGTTCGAACACATTTGACCACATTAGCATTTACACTATGAAAGCATGCCCTCCGGAAGTGGACGAAAGTGGACAAGCACAAGACATTTTAGGCCCGTTTACACCTCGTGCTGTACACATGTGATCCGACTGACCAGATCGCATCTCAATACCGGCTGTAAACACGGCCATTGATGATCTTGTTTCTGAGGTGTATGTAAATATTTATCCAATAAAATGGTCTCTAGAATGAGAATGTCCCTTTTGTCATAACACTGGAAAACACAGTAGGCACACCCTAACGTGTACACACGTGTGCTATTATATGCTGTTTTGTAGAATAAATAGTGTGAGTAGTGTATTCACAGAAAAACTGTAAAAGCTGAAAAAGCCGTGTTTTGTTCCGATCGGCCTCCGCTAAACTTATCTGACAACCGCTCGAACTTCATTGGCCAGCGGTGGCCGTGTTTTTCGAGATAGGCAAATGTCCTCATAGACAATCCAGACACCTTGGACAAAGACACTGGATGCAAGTTTTCAAGTCAATCGGACTGTCTTTTGTGTAGCTATAGCCGTTTTTGTTTTTATATTTATAGCGCCACCATGTGGCCAATCGCCCCATACAGAGTTTGGTGAAATTATCTCATTCCATTCAAGAGGGATAGCCATTTTAGTAAAAGTGGCCACGCACACTTTGAATGTTTTGGTTGGTCGTGAATCGAAATTTTGACTTATTATTATTGACAATCAGACTCTTCTTCTCAATCAGACTCTTATTCTAAATCTGACTCTTCTTCTCATTCAGACTCTTCTTCTCAATCAGACTCTTATTCTCAATCAGACTCTTCTTCTCATTCAGACTCTTCTTCTCAATCAGACTCTTCTTCTCAATCAGACTCTTCTTCTCAATCAGACTCTTCTTCTCAATCAGACTCTTCTTCTCATTCAGACTCTTCTTCTCAATCAGACTCTTCTTCTCAATCAGACTCTTCTTCTCAATCAGACTCTTCTTCTCAATCAGACTCTTCTTCTCAATCAGACTCTTCTTCTCAATCAGACTCTTCTTCTCAATCAGACTCTTATTCTCAATCAGACTCTTATTCTCAATCAGACTCTTCTTCTCAATCAGACTCTTATTCTCAATCAGACTCTTCTTCTCAATCAGACTCTTCTTCTCAATCAGACTCTTCTTCTCAATCAGACTCTTCTTCTCAATCAGACTCTTATTCTCAATCAGACTCTTCTTCTCATTCAGACTCTTCTTCTCAATCAGACTCTTATTCTCAATCAGACTCTTCTTCTCAATCAGACTCTTCTTCTCAATCAGACTCTTCTTCTCAATCAGACTCTTCTTCTCAATCAGACTCTTATTCTCAATCAGACTCTTCTTCTCATTCAGACTCTTCTTCTCAATCAGACTCTTCTTCTCAATCAGACTCTTCTTCTCAATCAGACCCTTCTTCTCAATCAGACTCTTCTTCAATCTCAATCAGACTCTTATTCTCAATCAGACTCCAGAGAATATTTCTGCACTGGTTTGGTCCCGACGGGTGAAAATCCTAGGACTAGATTTAGTTTGATTGGGGCGAGTCTTGGTGACGTTATAGAGGGTTTTACCATCCCTCAAAGTTTCAAGTCTCTACAACTCGCACTTTTAAAGGAGAATGCTGATCCTTGGCAATTCTAATAATTACAATGGGGTTTCAGCACAGGTTACGGTAAATGCAAGATTTTATTGTTTGAGTTGAGTTTTCTAACATTTCCAAATTGGCACCATTCCTTTAAAATCTATTGAAAGTACCTCACAACCGATGCTTGGCAGTCAGCTTAACTTGTCCTCAACCTGGAATTCCTTGATCAAGCGAATGACTGATGGTCCACCTAAACCAACTTGGACTAGCTAATGACCAGCTTGAAACCATTAAAACCAGATAGCAGGATTTTAACAAGGTAAATATTTCTGATAGAGGTGCAGGTATAACAGTAATTCATCCACTAAATCCTGTTACTTTGATGCATAAATGAAAATATTAATTTCCCATTCATTAGAGAGATAAGTGCCAAACTAAAGATAAGATGTCAATATAAGATGCAATTGAAGATTTGCCCACGCCAGACCATCATAAAAGCCAACAGACAAATGACAAGTCACAGGATCATTATTTGCCTTGTAGAGCATCAAACATTCATTCACAGAGAGCTTCTCTGCTTTAATTCATGCACTGTGTGAAGGATTTATGAATAATTCAGTATCCCATGACAAGTAAAGCTAGAAACAGTCTCATCCCAGCCCAGTAACAGAGATCGACCCTTCTCTGAGACCGCACAACAAACCTTCTCGTCTGTCAAGGAATCATTTACTATTTCAGCATTCCCAGCAAAAAAGGCAAGCTTAGGCTAGCACGATTCAGCTAGCTTCCCACTACAGACAAGCAGTTCACTAACTAATCTGAACTGGTCAATCTAGGTAACCTGCATGATCTGACTGGTAATGCTGGTAAACTAGTTACTGGTTAAGCTAGTTAAAAAGCTATATTGCAATGATTTTACAAACTGCTGATTGGCTCTTTTATTTTGAAGGCGGGACTTATTCTCACATATTGTACGTTGCACTTTCTCCCATTCATAATAATATGAGTGCAGAGTCTTTGTTTATCTAAAGTCTTTGGTAAGACTTAGTGAAGGATGTCTTAGCAGAAGAATAAAGACATTTATGTATGAATTATGTACTAACATAACATCACACCTACTTAAATGTAATTTTTTTGGTAAATTATTGGAAAAAAAAGGTTTTAGCACAACACGCTGTAAACCATGCAAATTCCTTCAAAAGACAAAAATGAGCATCTGATGAAAGAGCAAATCACAGCTACACTTACAGTAAGAGAATGTAACGAAGCACCGTTTTTACAAATATCCACATGTATAAGTGCAATGTCATTTCACCAGTTTACTTCTGTAATTACAATGTATGTTACCTACTCGTTATGGCTTTTGGCTTTCTCACTTAGGGTTTACAGACAAATGTGTTTAGGTAGTTTATTTGAGTTGCTAAATGCTAAATGAACTGCAGGAATTTATCTAATTATTTTCTGTAAGGCTTCTTTAAAAAAGTATCTTGTGTGAAGGTCTATATAAATAAAATCTTAGACAGACTTGTATAATTGATTTGATCGTTTCTCTGCAGCTCCCAAGGGCAGAAAACAAAGTTATGAGAATAGAGTTGTGAGAATAGAGTTGTGAGAATAGAGTTGTGTACAGCAGCAGTTTTAAATACTGCAGTACTTTATTAATCATGTTGACTTACAGCTCGAGGCAGGAAAGTAATGTCACAGTTCGCAGGTTAAAGAAAATCCAGCTTTTAATGTTGTTTATATGTCTATGTGTTGTTGTTTTTTTTAATATGCTTTAAGACAATCCGTGTCTAAATTCATAAGTCGACAGCATTGCTGAGTATTTTCTCCTTAAAACTGCAGTGGACCAAAGACAGTCTCAAAAACACGCTTTGAAATCGCTGGTGTTTCTGACGTCACAAACGACCTTGTAACCAATCAGATCAACGTGTGATCGTCAACGAGTGGATCTCTGAGTGAGTGAGTGAGTGGAGGCGGGGCTCATTTGCATATTCATAGACCCGCGAATACTAAATGAGGCAAGGGTGTCGAGTTACATTCAAGATAATTTAAGGCATGAAGACATTTTTTTTCTTAAAAACTCAGAAAGATGAGTTTTAAGGGATAAAATGATCGACTACAGGGGGAATTTAAAAGGAAACACTATAAACACACAATAACACAGACACATACTCATATAGTAATTAGTTTTCGCAGCGATATATGGTTCTGGTCTCTATGGATCTGGTTCACTTGATAATGCGTCAGTATCTGACTCTATAGGAACAGGTGTGACGACTGTCTGAAGCCCGTATATAATCAAGCTAACTCATTGGCTGATGGCGTATGTGGCGTCACTTTCCAAGGATCTGCGTCACCAGGGACTCAAAAGCACCCGTGCCATTTCATTTCTTGGGGAACACTGTTTATCTGCCCATGCTAGGGTCCTGGGATCTGATGTTGAGCTCGAGGATATGGGAGAGCAACCCAACATATTTTTCCCTTTCTCTCTTGCTCTCACTGGATGACGGGCAACGTATCCGGTGACCATCTGTGTCCGACCCTGAAAACTCTAACGCTGTTGATCTCCTTATGTCTCTTCACTGCCGGTGGTGTCACAGACACTCTTGCTCAAGCGCTCAGGAACTCTCTAGCGTGTTGTTTCGCGTGTAATGAACAAGTTAAAGCTGGACTTGCATGAGCCGGACAGATTTCAAGGTCCTGAAAACAACCCTTTTTGGCAGGGATTGCTAACCCAGCCGCCTCTGTCTTCTCCACCATTCCCAGCAGTTAAAGAGACGCTTGCTGCTTATTTATCACTAGCCGCGTTTCCATTATCCTTCAAATTGCGCAAATTGAAACTGCGAATGGAAAATACGCTCAATGGAAACACGTCAATTTCTCAAAAACTCCCATTTATCGCAAAAAATTTTTTACGCTCGCATGAGGCGGTTTTTCAGGCAATTCGAAAAAGAACTATATAGCAAAAATGCAATGGAAACAGTTTTTGCGTATTTAGAGTCACCTGACGTAGATGACGTGTTGTGTTTGGACAGAAGACGAGACAGAGTTCTTTATTAAACTCATAAAAGACAAAAGAATTACAGGAATACTGGATTCTAAACATCAAAGACATTCCACAATCAAGATCTCGAAGCAGAAATGAGGGAGAAACTCCCAGGAACTCCTCATATGAGCCGCTCTCAAATATAAGGGTCTTTCCTGGCCATTAATGATTGGATAACACACACACACACACACACGTCTCCTTCGATTAATAATAATGGCCAGTGCAGCGGCTGAGATATACATAAACCTTCCAACGTCCGTTGCCATGATTTTTGTAATGATTATGGCGAGAGAGAAAAATAAAGTTTAGTCGCATAACTTCGGTCAATGGAAACAGCGTCATTTCGCAATCGTTTTTTGTCGACATTTAGAAAAAATCGCAAAAGTTTTGCGCAAATCTGTAATGGAAACACACCTAGTCTTTGACTCCTGCTTGGACGTCGCAGTCTACATAACCATTAAACCACTAGAGTCAGCCTCAGGTTTTCAGATGGTTTTGTTGTTGGCCTTGACATCCCTTACTGTGCGTTCACACCGGACGCGAATAGCGCGCCAAATTCGCGTCTACCACGTCTAGTTTGACTCTTGACCAGTTTGTGTTAATGCGCGCGACAAGAGTGAAACTGACACGCGTAAAAACCAAAGTTTGAAGCGAAATTTACGCGCGTCGCGCGTCAGAGGCGAAAGTTTCCAAAGTTTCGAACCCCGTTGGCGGCCATCTTTTTATAAGATGTCTGTTGTTGATGGGTCATTTATCGAGAGAGTCACCGCTCTGTATTTGCTCTGGAGAGCAGAACAGCGGCGTAGGGATCATCATCGCTGTATTTGGGTCCACCAGACCCTTCGGAGGTGAATCCAGTTCGGCGAGTTTCACCATTTGCTCCAGGAGCTGCGCCTGGATGACGGCCGCTTTCAGCGGTACTTCTGCCTGTCCCGCGCCCAGTTCAATGACCTGCTGTCCCGCATCGGAGCGAGGATCACCCCCGCCCTCGCCCTCACACAACTAATCTGTCATTTATTTTTGTTTTGATGATAAATAGAGCCAGCCTAGGCTACTACAAAAGTGATTAAACTGTCCTGTGTTTTTTTTTCCCTCACACAACACAGGCACGATTAACTATGTTCTTGCACTAAAGTATGTTGGTTCTCTTTACATTAGAATAATAATAATGTTTCATATAACCTAGATTAGATATTGAATGAATAGCATACAAAATGAATGTCTCATATATTAAAATCAAGTTTTTATGTGGTAAAATATTTACTTCCCCACGTGACAGCAGCAAGCTGGCTCCTGTTTGGTTAACGCGGCGCGAATTTGATGCAGAAGTTCAGATTTTTCAACTCGGGCGGCAGACGCGAATTCGCATCAAACGCGTGAATGCACAAAAAGCACTAAATAAATCATTCGCGCGGAACGCGCCAGACGCCGCAGGAATTTTTTATGCTCGTAACGTGTCTTTGCATTGACTTAACATTGAAATCACTCGCGCTAGACGCTCTATTCGCGTCCGGTGTGAACGCACCATTAAGAGGATTGTAAATTTACAGCCCATCCATAATGGATTTTGCTCCCAGTCTAGTGAAGGTTTTGTTGCGACAGAAGCTTGGTCACCTATCTATGGTTGCTTTCATTTTATTTTGAGCTCTAGTTGTGGTATTTGCTGTCATTTTCACCCTGTCCTCTTCCATATCGAGTTTTTTCCCCGTTGTCCCTTTAACCGCAGAAGAAAGTGCCATAAATCTGATCAGGTTTTGCTGGTTTTAGTGGCCACAACAGGGATGTTGCTGCTATGAATCAAAGGATGTTGCATTGGGTGAACGAAGTGGTTTCTCTTGCTTATGACTTGCGTGGGTTAACTTCACACACGTTCGTCAGATTTGTTTTAATATCGATGTGGACTTGACTCCTGGTTCCCACTGTTTGAACAGATGTCAGTTTTTCTATCAGTCTGTGCATGCGCTGATGAATTGGCTTTCACTTTGTTGAATGGCACTGTGATATAGCATTAGCATCAGCTATTGACGCAGCATATAAATATAAATGTGATCGACTTGGTTCTGTATGTAACCCAAGTTCACTCAGTAAGGAATGAGACACTGAGCTTTACTGTAATTCCTTTGTAGAAAAATCTAAGTAGTGTGGATCTCACATGTGGCTAAACAACATCAATTTTAACCTAAACATTTAGCTTTGGGTAAAGTAAAAGCATTAAAAAGGCACAATATTGGTAGTGTGGGTGTAGAGTCTGTTCTGACCGCTCACCTAAGATTAAATCAAAAGGCATTATTCAATTCATCTCTGTCTGGCTCACTCTCTCCTCTCCTATTAATACCTCATAAACTAAGAAGGAGGTGAAGCAGATTCAACAATAGCTGTTCGATCTCCATAACTGATTGCTCTGTAAAATATTGTGCAACATTCAGCCGAACAAGTGCAACAGAGGTTTAGTCTTTCCGATATATCATCTGATTTCATCTTTACATTCTTCTGACTAAATCTGAACAATGAGAAAATGCTGCTGGGAATGACTTAAATGCAAAGGTTTGTATTCACAAAAGTATTAATAGTCCAACAAACTAAAATTGGCCAGCCCTACAAAATAGGTTACATAAAAGATATTTAAATAACATTACAAAACATACAGTATAGAAATGAGGGATTTAACATGCTAACTGTCAAACATTTGTGTCGTCAGTAAGCCAATCGCTGTATACCTATAGCATACTTATCTACTGTAACTTGACATCACTATTTTAATCTCACTCACATTCATATAAAGGTCATGCCAGGATTACAGCTGCCATGGAAACAGCCTTTTTTATAACCTTACAACAAAAAAAGAACAAAAAATCTTCAACTGGATCTGATATTACTGTAGTGTGGAAGACTTTATTGGTAGTTTATAAAATAGTTTATAAAACTGACATCAATGCACAGACATACTTTTTAAAATGACAGCACTACTTAACAAAACCAAAAATGATTGAACCCCAGAGAACAGAAACAGTAAAAGTAGATGTGCGATGTGTTTGCAGGATATCTGGAAATTAGCTCGAGTTTCACAGCTTCATAAGAGCATAAAACAGCCTCACAAAACATGTTAAAACAATACGCGAACCTCAGCTAAAGAAAAGAGAGGCTAATACAGAAGATATATTATAGATATACATAATTAAGGAAAAAAGGAACTAAAGGAAATAAAACACTGGAATATACAAATTAACATTATATAACTTAAGAGTCGAGGAAAATCTTCAAACTAAAGGCCACTGCACTGAGTCCAAATTTTTCGTATGCGTTTATCGTATTCGTGATTCGGTGGCTCTGAATTGTCAAAACACTATTCAAACACCATTCAAACTGCTTGCTACGGATGCGAAAAACGCAGAAAATCGAACCCGATTCGATTTTTTTTTATGATAGATGAAAGTTTCGTAGACAGTGTGCAAGCGTGTTTGACATAACTTGAGGTCGAATTTTTTTTTTTAACGTGCGAAAATTTCAGATGCGAATTTCGGACTCAGTGTCCAAAGAAAGATTATACGTGATGCTGCGGTATTCAATCGTTTTTGTTTAGCAATAAAATGCATTTTCACATTCAACTAATTGTTTAACTAATTAATTCATGAACTCAGTTTCTGGAGGAGCGTTTAGGCCATGCTCACCTCTCTCCCTCTCTCCCTCGAACATCCCTCCATCTGTCTAACATGAACATGAACATCACTGAAGTATCCACACTTATCTTCCACTGTAATCCTGGAGTTACATCAGAGCTCGAGCTAAACCCGACGGCACACACCAAGCCAAATAAGTTTAACCACAGTAGATTAAACACTACCAATATGTACAAATCAACTTGAGAAATATTATTATGGTACAAAGTGATATCAAAATGCAGCCAAAAATAACTTTCTGATAGGCATTTACAGATGGTTGGGAGCAGGAGTCTTATTTTCCAGAACCAGCGAATGTCTTGAAAACACGAACACTTTTATGATTCCAAAAAATAACGTCAGAACAGCTTTACGACACAAATTTATTCTGATCGTGTTTCTAGGCGTAATCTACATAGATTTTTTTTCTGCTCACGTTTCAAGAATAAGGTCCGCAGAGAGAAATATGGCCAACATAATGGCAAAAAACATATGGCATAATAAAACATAATGAGGCCATTACATATCCCAAATTTACGCATCCAGTGCAACACATAATCTTGACTACTTAAGTAGAACCATGTTAAATATTTATATATTTACTACATTTTTTATATTATATATATATACTATAATATATATTATATATATATAAATTTATATTTATATATATATATATATATCTTTATATATATATATATATATATATATATATTTTTTTTTTAAGGGATACTTCACCCAAAAAAATGTGTTCTGTCATAATTCATCACCCTCAAGTTGTTCCAAATATGTATTAATTTCATTGTTATGTGGGACATAATAAGTTATTTTGAAAAATGCTGTGGTCCACCATTGACTTCCATAGTATTTATTTCCACAACTGTCCGGTTCCCGACTTTCTTCAAAATATCTTCCTAACTGTTCAGCAGAGGAAAGAAATCCATACATGTTTGGAACAACTTGAGGGAAATTAAATGATGACAGAATTTTAATTTTTTGGGGGGGAAAAATCTCATGATCCACTGTATCATAGGCACTAAAAAAACACAACGAACCAAGATTTATAGTTAACCTTAGAAATTATTGATCTATAGATTATTTAAACCTGAGACTAATCTTTCAGGGAAATGTCACATTCAGCTTTGAAGCAAAATAGATAATGTACATCACTGTTAGTCAACAAACTTCATGTCTGCTCATAATACAGCAACAAAACTCTTTGCAGAAAGCTCCATCACTGAAACAACACAAGAGACCCAAGTACGTTTCCATAAACATGAAATCTTACCAGAGAGTCCAAGCTTTCGCTTTGACCGGACTGAGTATCTTCTAGTGCAGGATCTTCGACTGTATGTGCCTTACGCATCGCTGCATTGCCCATGGCGGATATACAAAGAAATCCTGAAACGATCAAATAAGACTAATCCTTTGGGTTCCCATTACTGGGCCCAACAGTGAAGCACCACACTATCCTGAACGTTTATCTAGAAACCAGTCCATAACCAGCAGTGAACTCCTCGGTGCCAACGCTTCTCCTTCACTGATCATTTGAGCCCCGGCTATTTTTACACCGGTCAGGCCAGCTACAGTATGCATGTCAGTGCTGGAATGATTGGGATGCGGGAACATGGAGGATGGCCTGGACAAAACATGGAGACAAGGTGGGATATTACAGGGGCTTCTTCCCAGAACCCAATGCTCCAATGGCCACCAATGATCGTGCCAACAGAAGTGGCTTCATCCAATGAGCATTAAGCAAACATGGAGATGTGAGTGTTCGTGACGTCAGATGAGGCTGGGTACAGTACATTCAAGGTTATTAGCTGACATTACACTGCAAACAATGCTTTTCTTACTCAGTATTTTTGTCTTATTTCCAGTCCAAATATCTAAAAATTCTTAAATCAAGATGCATTTACTAAAGTAATAAAATCCTATAAGATATTACGTCTTTGTTCTCTGTGGAAAAAAATCTAAAAGAAGTGCTTTTTTATAACAAGAAAAATTATCTGGCAATGGGGTAAGAAAAATACACTTAATTCAAACGGAAACAAGATTTAGATTTTTTTCCTTCAGAAAACAATCAAATAATATTTGATTGCATTTTACTACTTTAGTAAATGCATCTTTATTTAAGAATTTGTAGTTATTTGGACTGGAAACAAGACAGAAATACTGAGCAAGAAAAGCATTTTTTTTTGCAGTGTACTGTAAGTTACTCAGTATTAATGACTTTTCGTAAAAGTTTTGCGAAAAAAGTGTGTGTGTGTGTGTGTGTGTGTGTGTGTGTGTGTGTGTGTGTGTGTGTGTGTGTGTGTGTGTGTGTGTGTGTGTGTGTGTGTGTGTGTGTGTGTGTGTGTGTGTGTTTGTGTGTGTGTGTGTGTGTGTGTGTGTGTGTGAGATGTGTAGCACAAAGGCAAACGCCCTCGTTCTCTCATGAGCTGTCATTTAATAAACTCGAACAAAAGACCTTCTCTACACTATACAATAACTGTTTTGGCTAAAATAATTCTCATTCAATTAAATATTTTAGCATTGCTTTAACAAAGATCCCAATCAAAGGTTCTCATCTACATCTGCTATTTTAGTACCATGTGTGATGTGAAAATACAATACCTTAAGTTTCATTGTGTTCCTTACATAAAGCTACTGTATGACTTGCAACGCAGCACGAGTCGTGTGGAATACTTTATAATGCATGTTTTGTTCTTTCTGTGTATCCTCTCTAGGGTCGCAGGGCTTTTTTGTTAATGTTAATTTTATTACACATCATAAACAACTTCAGAATCTTTACAATAATCTCTTTACCCTCTATTGGCTTTACTTTCTCATTGTTTGACAGTTTAATTTTTTATTAAGAAGACCTCTATCTCAAAATGTTATTAAGTATAGCAGTTTTGCACTAAGCATCATAAAACTTTGATAAAAATGACACCATTGCCACAAATTACACACAGCGCCTCCCTTTTTTCATGCACTACCCCTCTCCACTATAAGCAAACATCTTGTTCCTGTACTGAGAGAGGATTTTATTCCAATGTTCCCCTTGCTACATCCAAATTAGAGGACATAATCTTTTGGTAGACAGACAACAAACTCCATTAATCTGTAGTAAACCATATGGCCGGGGGGGGGGGGGGGGGGGGGGGGGGGAGGGGGTGTACACTTGTCATTTTTCTTTTTCTAGACTGCTTTATGCACACAACCGAAACAAGCAGAACTCTTCAGCTTGTGACGCTGGTTCGAATGCGGGTAGAACCAATCACTTTGGTGCCGTGACCCGGATGGGAGTGAGGTTTAGGCCTCAAGACGCGCACTAGCGACTGACGCTAGAGGTTGCGGTTTTTAGCATCTCTTTGAACATGCCTACTTCCCATGCCGGTGACGCTGGTTTGAATCCCACTTAAAGCGGGTGTGAGAAGAACCAATAAAATGTGGTGCCGTGACCCGGATGGGAGTGAGGTTTAGGGGTGAGTGTAAATGAGGCCAGGTAGTAAAGAGTGGTGGTAAACCTCACTCCTCTGGCCTCAAGAGGCACGCTAGAGTTTATGGGTATTAGCATCTTTGTGAAAAGGCTCACTTCCAATTCCGGTGACACTGGTTCGAATACCACTTAGAACGGTTGTGAAAAGGACCAGTCACAGTGGTGCCGTGACCCGATGGGAGTGAGGTTTAGGCCTCAAGAGGCGCACTAGCGACTGACGCTGGATGTTGCGGTTTTTAGTGCCTTTGTGAACACGCCCACTTCCCATGCCGCTGACACTGGTTTCCAATCCGCTCGAAGCGGTTGTGAGTAAGACCAGTTACACTTGAATTTACCATAACATTAAACTCAAATCACATTTTTTTCTTAGTGTTTGCCAGTACTCATTTCCACAGTACTGGGGTGTTTTGAGTGAGTGCAAGGAGTTGTTGTGGGTTGCTAAGGTATTCTTATTTATCATGGTTGCTAGGCTGGTGCTGGGCGGTTCCTAGGGCATTGCTAGATGGTTGCTAGGGGTATTCTGGGTGGTTGTCCACTCTCACATCTCTATGATAATCTGGTTCTGTTCCCTTTCACTGTCAGTCTAAGGGATTTTTTCACATTTTATTGGGAAAAGAAGGATTCAAACGTCTAATTGCTTATAAAGAAATCACATGAATCCTTAACAAGGAATCTCTACTTGAACAGGAAGGGAAGGGGGTTGAATAAACAATATTTTTTCCATATATAAGTGATATTTTATCTTAATATCATGCTAGTGTACAATGCATCAGGGATATTAACTGTTTGGCAGAACATAAACAGTGTCTGTGTACACTATGCTAATATAATGAGACAGATATTAATTTAATAGCCCTGACATCATTATGGTTGTTTAAAATGTCACAACAACATCACTGATAGAAATTAAACCTTCATGGCAGTGATTCTCTCTATAACACATCTACAGTATGGTACAGAAGTACAAAAAAATCAAACAAATAAAGTGTCTGGGTCTATGTTTCCATAGCAACTCAGACATCTGCACTGCAACACATATTAAAACACCAAACCAATGCATGAATGTCCTTGATGTTGCAGTACATCAGAAAGTCTAAACTGAAGATGCGCATTATTACCTCTGGACAAAGACAAATTAATATTATAATCTCCTCTGCAATGCTATGTAGGTCAATCATTTTGCTTAGTGCACTTTTTTAAGCAATACAATTTAAAATAAAGAAGACGAATGGTAAAGTATGCCATTACCATCATCCCATAAATTATAGATAATATACACATGCTTAGAAATCACAATATATAATATGCTAATCAATTAGTATGCTCAAATCAATAACAATCAATGAAATATCAATTTGAAATCAATCAAAAATGAATTCCTCCTGCACCACCGCACAAACTATATTTCAGTTTGAGTTCGAGACAAATACCATCAGCAGCGTCTGAAATTACATTTTTCATTAACCAGTTATGGGAACTAAATAAATAACTGGCCATTTAGAGCTTTGACTATCCAAAACAAAAATATCAGAAATAAGCCAGATTATCAAAGTCACAGCTTAGATTTATTATAAAATCGGATACTAAAAAGAGTAATTTGAATCTTACCTGTCAGTAAAAAAATTCTCAGTTAAAACCGCTTTTCTATAATTCACTCAGAAATTAATGTTTAATAGTAAACTAGTCACAGATTAGGTGGACAATTCATAAAGTGATCAGCTGGTGTCCTCAGAACTGTCCCAAATATCCTGATGATTAAGTTATACCCAGTTTATCATCCATACAATCCGCACATTCAGCGTCAGTAGCACTGGAAAACATTCCTCATTGAAATCAGTGGGTTTTACCATCAACGCCTCAATAAAGATGCTAAAGGATCAAAGTCACATGATGAAGCTTGAGTAAAAGTAAAGATACTCTAATATTATTCCAGTTAAATAACTCATTTTCAATTTGACTTGAAGAAAAGTACAGATAGTACCCTAATATTACTCCAATAAAAGTACTCATTTTACTTGAGTAAAAGTACAGAAGTGACACATAAATGCCCATATTCAAGAAACATTTCAACAGCTCACGCGTGTACAGAAGATTTAATTCACAAGTTATGGACAGTCATATCCTAAATATGATTTTCAGTAGCTAATTCTGCGTTAGTATAACTAGGCTGACCAGACGTCCCGAAATCTAAGCCAGTCGTAAAGGAGTGATTGATGGGTCACACAAAGCAAATCATCTACACAATTATTTAGTTTTCTTATTTAATGACCGACAATTTAGTTGTAATAATAATTTTGGCATAAGGCTTATTAGCGTTTGGCCATAGCCTGCAAGGTCTGATTTACGCACTGTAACAACAGTCATTGGTTTTTTTCACAATGACATTTGAGTTCATGATTTTAATGTTGTTGTTTTTTGTGGTAGACTAAAGACTAATGACAGACTGTTGATCTTTTGAAATTCATTATCTTTTATTATAAGCAATGTAGTCTAATAGTCTAATAGGAATATTTTAGTACCTCGCGATTCTATTAAAAATCAAATCTCGCCCCCTTTGTATTTATTTTATTTATTTATTTATTTATTTTTCTCTTCTCCTCCTTTCATATTGTTAAATTATTGGTAATATGTCTGTTGTTTCCCCTTCACTGTCTGTTTGTTTGAGTGGATGTTATTTTATTTCTAAAGACAATAAAGAGTTGATCACAAAAAAAATCAATTCTCGGTTTTGAATCAAATCTCGACTCAATATAGCCTATGCATAGATTTTTTTTAGTTTACTGTTTTGTGTTAATTTTGTTAAAAATCTGAATCAATTGTAGACCTTGACATTTATTATGTTTTTTCTTCCCATGTTAGTCAACCCAATATTATGAAACTTGTAAATTGTGAGAAAATAGCGATTTTAACAAAAGAAACGGGGCATGTGTGCAGGTGTGACAGAGTCGCCCGTCAATAGCGTCATATCCGCGTTACCCTCGGTTACCGCTTTTACTGCGGTAGAAACCATGGCAACATGAGCTGTGTCCCAATGTGAAAGCTGCACCCCCCGAGGGCCGTGTTCGAAGGCCGGTTGTGTCATCGCGGCGCGGCGAAGGCTACCCTGATTCAAAAGCGACGCCAAACACACCCTTCGTTTCCCCGTGAAAGAAAGCATACATAATGGATCCTTAGCAGCCGATCCTACCCTATAAGACATTGCGTGCCGTTGATGACAGCATTTTTATTTTAAAAAATGACGGACGATTGTTCTTGTCGCCTAGCAACTGTGACAGCTACCGATGACGAGCGGGAGTAACATTTGAACTGCACTTTTTTATATTCAACTGGGTTTTATATTCAAATCGGATTGAAAACCTGTGTAAATATATTCACCATGGTCCATTTATGTACATAATAAAAAGAATACACTAGCCTACGAAATCGCATCAAGATAAGATATAAGTGAACATTTGAACCTTATATATATATATATATATGCCTATGTATGTTTTCTTTTCTTTTCATATTTCATTACATTATTTACGTAAGTTAACACCCAATACTTGAACAGTTTAAATTGTAATCCGGCGATTCAGGAGTCGGGACGCAGCACCAGCTCTGGCCATGATCTTGGCTAAGCCAAAAATACATGAGTGAAACATCCTCACCATGTCCTCCAGTAAAATATAAAACATCCTCACCATGTCCTCCAGTAAAATATAAAACATCCTCACCATGTCCTCCAGTAAAATATAAAACATCCTCACCATGTCCTCCAGTAAAATATAAAACATCCTCACCATGTCCTCCAGTAAAATATAAAACATCCTCACCATGTCCTCCAGTAAAATATAAAACATCCTCACCATGTCCTCCAGTAAAATATAAAACATCCTCACCATGTCCTCCAGTAAAATATAAAACATCCTCACCATGTCCTCCAGTAAAATATAAAACATCCTCACCATGTCCTCCAGTAAAATATAAAACATCCTCACCATGTCCTCCAGTAAAATATAAAACATAAAAATGACAATAGCTAATTCTGGCTCCATAGATGTTTACTCAAGTATATCAAATGAATGTTGAGGATGGCAGCTGTACTCTCGCACCGTTGCTTGGCGCCAGGAGCGGTAATTGGGAACACCTGGATGCGCAATTAAGAAATCCTGCGAAGGCGACGTGGTGCGTCCTTCGAAGTCCATGTCCTTAACACTGGGACACAGCTACAGTCTCGTGGACAAATGCGGAAGTTGTAGTTGTAGCGTTTATCAAGCAACTAGCTTGTTTCGCGCAGTCATTATGGAACACAATTATTCTTTACCGCTTGCAGCTGGTTCTGTCGGCAAAGACAAGTCCCATAAACGTAAACGTAAAAGTCAACGTACGGTTCAACCAAACGACCCAAGAAGATTTTGGGACAAAAAGAGAAATAAAACCAGGATCAACATCGGTGTGGCAAACTTCAACTAGACAGAGACGCCAATCTTGCGTGTGTTTTAATAGACAGGCGAGTGATTGGTTGGATTCCTTTACTGACAGAAAACTTGAAGACACAGAAGACGATGTTAGTCTTATTGTTTGAATGTCTTCTTGTATATGCATATGATGTGAAAAATGCTGAGGTCACACCGTTGTTGTTGTTTTAGATATACGCCCTGTAGCGGCAGAAAAAGTTACATAGTGCAGCTTTAATGCGGTTTAAACGCCGCTCCACTGCAGATTTCATTGGGCAACATCTGTCACGAGAAGTTCAGATTTCATGGATGCGACATTGTTAGGATAAAGAGTTATTATTTGTTTCAGCATTGTGTTTGCAGATCAATCAGCACATCATAAAGCAAAAATTACAGAGTGCTACACACCATTTCACTTTCCTCAGCACTGCGAGGTCAAATGCTATTGCATTATCGATTATGCTGATTGCAGTTTCGGAAAAAACACCACTAATCCTTTTTACAACTTGCCTGAAGTGTTTATGAGGCCGTTTGAACGATTACTGTTGCCATAAGCATTTCATCAAGACCTGTACAGTAGACATTTCAAGGACTACAGTCATGTTATATAAAATATGCTGCAGTTATGGACATAAGCGTTCCAATTAGGTTTTGTTAAAACGGCATGTTTTATAACATAAAAAAGAGTGTTTTTAAAGGCCAGTGATTATTTATAAAGCGAGATGAATACACTCACACTGACACAAGATGACTGTGACCCGTGCTTTACCATATTCATGTCCTTAATTTCTCTTTATGACACACAGATGGAGACATATGGTGCTTACACAATAACACAACACTGGGGATGGCAGGAGCATTTCAAAGATGCGAAAGCATAATCAATACACACGGGATTGATTATCAATGGATGCAGTTCAATAGAATCCCAAAAATCAGAGGATGAGCATATAACTACAGTAGTAATAAATATAAAAATAAAAGGTAATGACATTGTGGTTTGGGTGTAACATCACACACTGAAAGGACACATCAGATGTGGTATAAAGATAAACTATACAGGCGATATTGAATCTATTTAAGGGTGATTCTGCAACTACCGGCACTTTTGACTATCCCAATTTTAAAAAAATCAACCTCCATGAATTTAAATTTTAACCATCACAGTCTGTAATACATATAAAAATTTACACAAAATAGAATGTAGTCGTTAAGATTTTAATCTGGAACATGTTTATTTTTTCGGGTCATCTTCTTAAAAAGTGTCCTTACCGCAACGTTAAAATAACGTTAATTTTTTACATTTTTCTTTAGTAATTTCTATAAAAATATTATATATTTAAATAGCTTTTTCAAATTTGATGCAATTTTGTAAATACTGATATAAAAAAATTATATACAAAATAGGGAATTTCATGTTTTTTTCTATGCCATGTAAAAAATGTACAGTAACCTTAGATGTCAATTGTTTCCATACACACAAAAGATAACATATTTAACTTTTTATGACAGATGTTGCAATTTCAATGTGTTAATCATCTCAGCTTAAGTGTAAAAATACTTTTTTGCAAATGAAAATGTGAAAAAATTTAAAATAGAGCAGTGCTGCGGTAATGACATCTTGTGTCGGTAAGGACACGATGTTAAAATCTAGGGTTAAAAAATGGCATGTTTATATATATACTAATATATATACTAATATATACTTCAGTACTAATAATATACAGAATATTTGTAATTTAATATACAGTAAACCTTGAATTTGTCTCTACCGCAACACAAGGTCTTTACCGCAACACATTTGCTGCGGTAAAGACATGTTGCGTAAATGACATTTTTCCTAATATTTTAGCTAATTGGCAGCTAGCAAGGCCTACCACATTAGTTTTGACTCTTAGCATCTTAATATACATGAATTTAACAGTAATATACATTTATTTTTAAAATGTAGTTAAAAATACACAATTATTAAGCTGAATGGTAAGGACGCACAATAAATACTAGAGCAGAAAAGATGATGTTTACCTTATTTTTTTGGTATCTTGTGAGTGAGGTAGTGTGGTGGCCCAGTCTGTCAGCAATGTGCTCAAGTGATAATTTCTGTTTCAATAGAAACTAGACTTGTTTGTGTTCGATAAAATTTCATAACAAAAGCTTTTTTTCATTGTTGCGGTAAGGACTCAAAAGTGTGGGACAGGCACATTTAGTTAAAAAAATCATAAAAATTATCAATTAATAATACAAATAATTTTAAGATACTGTAAATGAATCTGTATATTAAACAATTCCATTTGAAATAATGTCAAATTGTAATTAAATTAGCTTATTTTATGTATCTCAACATTGAGACCACAGGTGTGGGACATTAACAAAAATGGTGTTTTGAGCTATAAATGCTTCATACTATTATATTTAATCACATTAATCAGTAATTATATTTTTTGTCAATGTGTGTAATGGCACTGTGAATATATTTATGAAACATCAAATGACAAATTTTAACATAAATCTAAAATTTCACTCCTGGGACTTAAAAGTGCCCGTAGTTGCAGAATCACCCATAAACAGTTTGTAAATCGTACATAATCAAGAGTGCATCCATGTAGAGGCTGTAATGCTAGTGTCCTTAATTTCTCTTTACGACACACAGATGGAGACGTATGATGCCCTACACAATAACACAACACTGGGGGGATGGCAGGAGCCTGTTAAAGATGCGAAAGCATAATCAATACACACAGGGATAGATTATTACTGAATGCTGTGCAATAAAACGCCAGTGCAGATCCAGGGGATGTGTACACTAAAAAATGCTTTGCATACGTTGGGTTAAATATTGTCAAACCCAGCCGATGGGTTAAATTTTTTAATTACAATTTTTAACCCAATATTTGTGTTTGTCCATATTTGACCCAAAGTTGATTTAAAACAACCCAGTCTTTATATATAACTACAGTAATAACAAGGTAATGACATTGTGGTTTGGGTGTAACATCACACCCTGAAAGGACACCATGCATCAGAGACAAACTATAGGTGACATTGAATCTATTTAAACCGTTTGTAAAAAGCACTACATAATCAACACACAAGAGAGCATCCATCGGGAATGCTAGTGTCCTTCTCTTCAGGTCCTGATGGATGGTAGATGGATGTTGGATGAGAGGATGGAGAAAGGCCAGTGTTCTTCTAAGGTGAGATGTGAAATGCCGACGCCTGCATTACCTTTCGCCTGCGCTCGGCTCTTTCCCTCGAGCGCCTCCGTTTCTCACGGGCTTTCTCCAGCGCTTTCAGATCGGGACCCTGTTCCAGCATCTCCCCTCGGGCCTTTTTGATGCTCGCTGCGGCGTGCGCCATAGCAACAGTCCCTAATATCAGAAGCGATCAGCAGAAATGATGAAGAAACGGCGACTGACGAGACCAAGTGCGGTCGAGTAACACACACACAAACACAGCTCTGGATGTACGCAGAGAGAACAAGAGAGAACGCTTCAACTGAGCCTCCTCCTTCTCCCGCTCGCTCGCCGGGAAACTACATTTAAGGTGTGAGTGTGTGTGGGTGTGTGTGTGTGAGAGAGGGAGAGAGAGAGAAGGGGTGGGGGAAGTATATAAGCTTTGGATGAAATAATCAGTGGTAAACAGAAGAGGGAAGTAGGACAGACCATCCCCCGCTGTCCTCGAGCTAACGTTAGCCGCTTAGCTCAACCACTCGTTAGATTTCATAACCAATCCTGTGTTTTATTCAGGAATCTCCGAGGAGAGGAGAGGAGATGGAAGGGTGTGGTTTCCGTACTGTGGTGTTCACCGATGAGCAAACAGACTCAGACATGCGAGGAAAACAGGAGGGGGAGATTAAAGATTAAAGACACATTTCTGTGTTTCGCGATTCCCATCCCTCGACATTCCCACCCGTCGGCAGAGACACTGGTGCAGTCCGAGTCTGAGTGGGAATACTGGCTGGATTCACAGCAAACAGTGTTACACACACTGAGACAACGGACACGTTTTGAAACTCAATATTTATACTCAACAACCTTTTAAAAATAAGAGGGATCATTAAAACTGCATTCTTTTTTTTCTGCCTAAAAAGATGCATAAGTATCTGTTATGTCTAGGGGTTTAAGAATATACGTATTTGACAATACAAAAATGCAACAACAGTATCGTGGATAGTGACAATATTTATTGTGTATTCATCCAAAATAAAAATTACTTTGTGAGAAAAAAAATTGGTTTTCAGAGTTTTAGTGTCAATTATATTAAACTACTATATATAATATTGAATATAATGAATAATAATAATACAATGGGGTAATATTTGTCAAAATATTAAAGTAAAGTGGCCTACATTATTTAACACATATCTAGTCAGTGAAAGAGTGCAAGAATATTCATTTAAAATAATTCTGTATTTTCAGCTTCAGAATCATGAATATTGTTATTCTGGTGTTTCTATTGTCCTGTGCTTTGGGTTTCAGCACCAAGTCCAAGACTAAAATGGACTGCATTTTTCATTTTCATTTCATTTTCATTTACACACACAATGTATTTGAATTAAATGTAGCATTTGAATCAAAAGTACATTTTTTGTTAACCTTTTACCATGTCTATGGAGTATCGCAATAATATCGCATCGTGAGTTCAGTATCGTGATATATGTCGAATCGTGGCATGAGGGTGCCGTTACACCCCTAGTTATGTCCCATTGATTTCTGAGAGCAGGGCTAAATAATAATATTAATTGTCAGCAATTATCAGGGTTCAAACGCTTTAAAGCTTTTAAGCGCACTTGTAAGGTTTTACATGTTTTATAGCAAACCTGCAAACATCTAAATAGTTATGGAAAGTTAGGCTTTTTTTGCCAATCTGCAAAAAAAAAAATCTTACCAATAGCTTTTTTTACCATGTGTTCCTATAGGTGTCTAGTAACACCTCCCAATTTATCCACAGCCGAATCCTCGGGGAAACGCCTGGAGAGCCAATCAAAGTTGGGGTAAAGTAATGCCTGGGTAAAAATAGTGAAAATATATATTTTTTACCAATAGCTTTTGAGATGTCTAACTAGGGGTGTTTAGGGGTGCTGAATCCTTTCAAGCCGTTAGTTTTGAATAAAAATGACTCTTTAATCCATTCTTTACCCTGAATTCATTCATTCAGATCGACAGCGGTGGTCCTAGAGGCAAAGTTTCTCAGAATGAAGGGATCTAGGTTACGGTATGAATATCGTGTGCATGTGTGAAAAATCATGTAACGTATAATCATTTACATGCTTGAAAAACGCGATGGCCAACTTCTTTTGAATTTCTCACAGTCCTCTAGGCCAGTGCTTTTCGAGATAGGCGAATGTCCTCAAAGACAATCCCGACAGCTTGGACAGAGACATCGCATTCCAGTTTTCAAGTCAATCGGACTGACTGTTGCGTAGCTATAGCCGTTTTTGTGTTTTATTCACTCGACGTCATCTCAGTCTGCTCAAGAGGGAGAACGGTTTTAGGAAAAGTGGCCACGCCCACTTCACGTGTTTTGGCGTCCCGTCCCAGACCTGAATGGAAATTTCGACTTGTTTTCGATTATTATTGACGACCACACTCCAGAAAATCTTTCTGCACTGGTTTAGTTCCGAAGGGGTGAAAAAACGATTTCGCAATCCAGTCTTTGAATCCGAGACGTGCGTTTTGTTCGTCTACGCCAAGAATTCCAGTGATATGAGACACCGGAGTCTGCAAATAATGCATTAGGAGTTAAGAGGGATTTCATACTTTCGGCCGCTGTAGCGCCCCCGTCCGGCCGATTGGGACGAGCTTTGGTGCCGTTATAGACAAGGGGGGGCACTACAATCCCTCAAAGTTTCATATCGCTACGCCTTACGGTTGGTCACTAATAGGGAAGAATGCTGATCTTTGACAATTGGGTTTCAGCGCAGCGTTCTTGAGCCTCTAATGATAATAATAAGCAGTTTTATTTGTCTGTTGTTTTTTTTCTAGTTTTTTTATGATAAACACTAATAAATCCCTACATATAACCTATCCCACAATCAAGGTGGGTTGTAACACTAATATGTAATTTTGAATTTTGTAAATTTTTTGTACAAAAAATGGTAACTGTTTTTATAATAGAGGAGAGCAGGACACTTTTTTTAATTTATTTTTTTAGTTTGTGTGAATCGGGTTCAGCGTACATGTTTTTCCATATTAATTTCACAGTCTGGTATAATTATTTGGGCTTGTTTTATTAATGCAGTGTATATTATTTTCCCTGAAAGAAGAAAAGTGAATTGTGGCGTTTAACGTGGAACACATCTGATTTAATCCAAAACTATACTAAATAAACAAAAATATGTTGTCAATAAAAAGACAATTCTTAACATTTTATTAACACTAAAAAACAACTCAACACTGATGTATCAATGTCAATGTTCTAGTAGTATGTGCACCATTTTAATATTTCTTGGGACTAAACTGGCCAACTTTTTAGTTCATAACAGTAGACTTTTAAGTGTACTTTAGTAGTCAATGTTGATGTACACAGCTAGTTTATTTATAAAACACTGTAATACACTTCTTTTTGTTTGTAAGGTTTTAAATAAAGATCTAAAATTGGGCGAAAATTAAGCATTTGCTATTGTTAAATGAATGTTGATATCTTTTTAAAGTTTATCTACATAATGTTAATATGGCAATTAGTAAATGACTATAAACGTTTACAGCGAGTGTTTCCTCTTATATACTACACCCGAAACCTCTATATTTGTTTGATAAAGCTCATTTTTAATGAGTCTAATGTTCTTGCAAACGTGTCCCGTGTTTCGGATCTCCCCTTTAATAAAACTAAACTATCGCAAATTAGAGGCATCCAAAATAGCTGAAACTATTTATTTCTAAATAATTATTTCTACTTGACTTCTGTACCGACCAGCACAACAACTCTGGCTCCGCTATTATTGAACTATTGAACTATTATTGGAGATTTGTGTCCCAGAAACAGACTTCTACTGGGGATTAGAGTAGAGTTTAGACTAGAAACACGTCATTATGGCTCCATCTGCTGGTGATCTGTCCTCTAAAGCTCTCTAGTTAAACAGAAAGATTGAGAACAGGATTTTTAAACAACAATTTCTAATAATATTGTTATTAAACAGTTTTCCATCACCTTCCCAGTCATACTGTACTTATAGAAGGACAAATATTCCTTATATATTATTATCACTGCAGGATTGTGAGGGTTTTTACTCTTCAAAAACTCATAGAGCAACATATGGCTGATGAGATTTTAGATATGGGAAAAACTCAATTTCAAAGACTATTTAAGATTTTACTTAATATGTCCATGAAAATATTGTAATTTTCCATGTTCTGTGGGGATTTATACACTTGTCATATAAAATGTCTGAGCCATATTTCACTTTGATTACATTTAAACAATCATTGGTGTTTATGTGAATGTTATTACAATTAAATTATAAGTAAATACATTCATTCCATTTATTAAAAATAAATGTATCATCTATTTATTATAAAGTCGAGCATGCCACTAGCAAAGATATTTTGATTCGCAGGGATCACATGACCTCATCAAATGTCTTTGATTGGTTTGAGTGCGTGTGTGTGTGTGTGTGTGTGAGTGTGTGTGTGTGTGTGTGTGTGTGTGTGTGTGTGTGTGTGTGTGTGTGTGAGTGTGTGTGTGTGTGTGTGTGTGTGTGTGTGAGTGTGTGTGTGTGTGAGTGTGAGTCTGTGTGTGTGCGTGTGAGAGAGAGTGTGTGTGTGTGTGTGTGTATGTGTGTGTGTGTGTGAGTGTGTGTATGTGTGTGTGTGTGTGAGTGTGAGTGTGTGTGTGTGTGTGTGTGTGTGTGTGTGTGTGTGTGTGTTTGAGAGTGTGCGCGTGTTTGTGTTTGAGTGTGTGTGTGTGTTTGTTTGAGTGTGTGCGTGCGTGTGTTTGAGTGTGCGTGTGTATGCGTGTGTGTGTATGTGTTTGTTTGTTTGAGTGTGTGCGTGTTTGAGTGTGTGTGTGTGTGTGTGTTTGTTTGAGTGTGTGCGTGTTTGAGTGTGTGTGTGTGTGTGCGTGTGTTTGTTTGTGTGTGTGTGTGTTTGTGTGTATGTGTGCATTTGTTTTGTTTGGTAGAGTGTGTGTGTGTGTGTGTGTGTGTGTGTGTGTGTGTGTGTGTGTGTGTGTGTGTGTGTGTGTGTGTGTGTGTGTGTGTGTGTGTGTGTGTGTGTGTGTGTGTGAGTGTGTGTGTGTGGGGGCGGAGGGAATGTAAGTGTATTTGTAGCTATTTGAGTGTGTGTTTTCGAGTGTGTCAGTAGGGACACACAGGGTTGACTCACAGATTACACTAGTGATGCCATCTGTCTTTTACACACACACACACACACACACACACACACACAAACACGGATATCATGGGCTGATCTAACAGCACCTCACATAAACCTTACTGTACACAACATGGAAATAAGCTCTACTGAACCTACAATCTACTGACGATAACTTATTCTACTATCTACTATTATACGCTTAATAATTTACACCTTTCTGCAGTTATTGCATGTGATGCAATGTGGTGTAACGCCTCTCTATGACACTATGCATCATGATTTACATATTTATATTATCAAAGGATCTGGGAATGCTTTTATGGACCAATTGTCGAAAATCAAGCCTTTATATTATATGCAAAAATAAATAAATAAATAAATAAATACAGTAGTGCAATGAGCCGGCCTCACGTTCAGGTTTTCTCATGATTCTTCAGGATTATTTGGCAGTTTGTGATGAAGATGATGCTGGAATATGAGGAGGTCAATGTGTGTGTGTGTGTGTGTGTGTGTGTGATCCTCAGTCATTGAGTGTGTGATGCCCAGTTTATCTGTTACCATTTACAAAGTTGGCAAGTATTTGCAGATTTTAGTGTATTTAGTGTATGAGTCTCAAGAGCCAATCACACCTCACACAAACACACACACACACACACACACACACACACACACACACACACACACACACACACACACACACACACACACACACACTCTCTCTGCTAATCAGTAAAATACAGTGTGTGCTCATGTGACTCTTCCATGAAAAGAGAATAAATACAAGATAAAATAGTCAGAGTGAGAGATTGCAGCCGAATCAGAACCAGTTTATAAACCAGATCCAATAAACAACAACAAACACAAACACAACAATAACAACATCTACTGTAACTCTCACAGATGAAATCATCTGCACATAAATCACTGAAACTCTCAGCAGAGAAAGCTTGAACAACACAAACCACATTACACTCGCTGTGTTTCCATACACTATAGTTTCATTCACAATTTGGAATATCGCATAAAAACAGCACTTGATGAAAACGCCAAGATGCACATAAATTCTTAAAACCACATACAAAACATATGCACTCAATTGAAGCGGATACATTTTTTATCCAATAAGACGACATGCGCATAAACTACGATGGAAACACATTTACAGAAGAAATCCCTCGATGCGCAACAATAAACTCAACAATATATGCCTCAACAGAGGATGTGATTCCAGCAACTTCCATTTTTATTACAGATATTTTGTATCATAACATAACAAAAGACAAGAGCCAAGATCCCAACTAAAGGAAACATTAATCACCATAATATTGATCTTTTGTATAAAACCTGCCGAACTGGAGTCTAATAAGTGAACAACTTGTTTCCATCCAACGTTGTGAACTTAAACTTATGCGCAAAATTGGAATATTGCATATAACATTTGTGAATAAATAAGTAAGAGCACAGCTTTCCACAAGTTGCATAGTTTGAGTTATCATAGCCTAGAGCCGGTTCTCAAGGATTCAGCAGATAAAGGCCTGGCGCCAGACGCTCTGCAATGTCCGGGCCGAAGCTGTTGGAGCACTCGACAGGTTTTTCACTCTGGAGTAATAAGGGTGCACAGAAGGGTGCAGCAAGCCGACAGAGCCGGGCCTCTCTGTGTTTCTACCCGTTTAGGGTGAGAACACGGGAGGAGACCGGCTCTACACGTCGGCTATAATATCTAGCGAACGTGTTGCACTACAGCCCGTAGCACTACAGATATCTGCTAGCGAGGAGTCACGTGCCAGCGCCCAGGAGGATGCAATGCCTCTCGTGGAGTAAGCATGCAACCTGAGGGCCCGCCTTGTGTTGGTAAGCCAAGGCGATGGCATCCACTAACCAGTGGACCATCCTCTGCTTGGAGACAGCCTTTCCCTTCTGCTGGCCTGCGTAACAGAGAAAGAGTCGGACTGAGGTCCTGAGACTTTGAGTTCTGTCCACATACAAACGGAGAGCGCGAACGGGACAGAGCAAAGTCAGGGCTGGGTCTGCCTCCTCCAAGGGCAGCGCTTGCAGGTTCACTACCTGGTCCCTGAAGGCCGGGGTCTCAGTACTACGTGGTTGTCACCCGACCCGAACTCTAGGCACGATTCGTCGACCGAAAATGCCTGCAGGTCCCCTACCCTCTTTACAGAGGCCAGTGTGTTGGGGACAGGGACAGTCGAAGGGTAGGACTTTGTACTGATATGCTCGACCCTTGAACGCAAAGCATAGAAATGGCCTGTGTCGAAGAAGAATTGAGACATGAAAGTACGCGTCCTTCAGGTCGATCGCTGCAAACCAATCTCGGGGACGGATGCATTTGAAAATGCGTTTCTGTGTCAGCATCTTGAACAGTAGTTTGTGGAGACTCCGATTCAAAACTCGCAGGTCCAAGATCGGTAGTAACCCAATGCCTTTCTTTGGGTACAATGAAGTAGGCTGGAGTCTCTATCCCGTCCTTCGCCAGTAGGACTACGATCTCTGCGCGCAAGACATGGGCATCGGCTGCTCTTACTGTAGTGGAGTGGATGGGCCGAAACTTGGGTGGACGCCGGGTGAACTAAATCGCATACCCGAGCCTGATGGTCCGAATGAGCCAGCGAGACGGACTGGGGAGCACTAACCAGGCTCGCAGAGACCGTACAAGCGGGACCAAAGGGACCGTAGCTTAGAGCTTAGATTCTCTGCCCGAGCCCGCGGGCCGATATTTCCCGCCACTATGCTCGGCTCAGGTCGGGTCGGGCCCTTGATCATGCACGTCACGTGTCACGCACATCATCTCCTCCACTCGCACGCTGTGCTGTATTGTGTAGCTTAAGTGCAACATGGAGCTTGAAGAAGTAAAGAAAAAAAATTACAGGAGAATTAACTTTGAGCAAGTATGAAGGAAAGTCTGAGGTAAGGAAATATTTTAAACTAGTCGTGGGCAGTGACAACATATGTTGGCTTTGTTGAGTACAAGTGCGGCGCGCTGCTAGAGAGTCTGTACTGTTGTAGCCATTAAATAAGCGCATTTAGTTTCATATTTGTTGAAATATTATAATGTTATTTTTTTCCATCTATGTTGATTATGAAAGTGAACAGAGTAGATAGGAGGAGGCGCAATATCGGGAGACATGGAGTGGTTCAGGCGTAATTTTGACCACTTCATTATGTTTTGTTTTGTAGAAAGCCTTTCTTTAAAGTGAATTTCGTTTTGTATAAATTGTATCTTAATTTTAATACATTTTTCATCAACCAATTGCCTGGATTTAATAAATAAGAAGCAAATATAATCATGACATGGAGGCGCCGGCGAGCCGCGTTCACCATAGCACGTGAACTGGAGCCATCTCATCATAAATTAAATCAATTCTCGGCATGCTTGTCACCGAATTTACAAATTCACATCTTGCTTGTTGCACGCACACATATGTCGAAATAACATTATTAATAATAATGAATCTTTAAGAATATTTGATTGAATGCTGAATGTTGTGCTTGTTCAATTTAATAAAATTAAAACTGTCATTGTGATAATTAAAATAATTGAATATTAAATATTAAGTGGCCCATTTTTGCACAATTACTATTATTAATAGTATTTATAATATATATATATATATATATATATATATATATAATTGCGCAGCTCCCCCCTGTCAATTGTCTAGCACCCATTCAGCACCTGCGTTAAAAAATTATCTGGCGTCGCCCCTGGTTATAACGGCCCACGTATTAAAAATGGTTGGGTTTACATCGGGCTCGGGCTCATAATTACATTTAATGTGTCGGGCCCGACACTCAGACCCCGCTACGGGCCGCCTCCCAGAGAGAGCCTGGGTTGGGTTGCTTAGAACCACCCCGAAGTTTACCAATCGTCCTGCCTCGAGGGCTCGGGACACAGAGGAGGGTTCCACTCGAGCCCGATCCTGTTGGCGGCCCGGAAAAGCATGGCCATCATCTCTGGGTCCGACTCGGGCACCGCTGGCACACCCGACGGAGGCAGCGGGACCGAGTCGTCATCCGCGGAGAAATCTGACCCACCCTCCGATGCAGCAATCGACATCTGATCATCGCGGGGAGCACCAATGGAAACGACTGGTACACATATCGAGGATGGTCCAGCACATTCGGTTGGTAACTCTACTGGCTGTGGAGCGTGAGAGGGATGAGGGTTCCTAGGGGGTTGGTTCCCCGGAGGAAGCGGGCTCACCGTGATCCTCAGGTCTCCGTGTCACTGTCCGAAGCAACCCTCTGGGGAGGGTTGGATCGAGGCAGAGGCACGGGAACTCCGCCTCTTTGCAGGAACGAGAGTCTCAACCGCAGCTCTGAGATAGTCATCTTACCACAACGGGTACATGACTCATCCACGAACGCTGCCTCAGAGTGTTCGAGGCCCAGACACATGAAGCAGCGATCGTGACCATCTCGTGACCCCAGGTAACGACCACATCCAGAAACACACAGATAGAAAGTCATCTTGAAAAAGACGCATTCTATCTGTGTAAGCTCTTTTAGAGACTGCTCTCACTGGTGCTGAAGACAGGAATGTGCACCTGTCTGTGCGCTGACTCTCTCTCGCTGGTAGGTCTTGCCAGCTTTTATAACAGCTGTTTGTTTTTGCTCAAAACCAGAAAAACATAAAAGACAGAGAAGAGAGAGAGACTGCTCACGCTGCTGTGCTGTAACACCCACACCAGGATGGAGAGGTCCAGAAAGGCTTGTAGATTCACACTCTGTTGACAGCATTCGAAGTGCTCGGCTCCGAAGCAAAAAGTTGAAGTGCAATCGCACCTGCTACTCATTATATACCCGCGCTGCGAGGTTGAACAGCTGATGCAAATGATTGCACGCCAATGTGCATTGGCTTGTTTAGATTCACTCGAAGTAGATTGCCCTCTCTAGCGAGATTCCTATTAGTCGGTCACGATGTACGTCAAGAGACCGACTGATAGGGAACCATATAGTTGGAATCTCATTCAGAATGACGAATGATAAAAACACTGACAGCCAATCAGAATCCATCCTGCTTTAAGAGCTCAAGCATTTAAAGGGACAGGATGACAAAACTGCAGAATAAACAGAGTGATAACGCTAATTTAGTTATTGTTGTTGGTGTGAACAGGCCTGAACCCTTCATGGTTGCTAAGATTAATCAACAACTGTGCAGCTTAACATTTAGATGCAGTTATTTTGGCCACAGTCAGTTACGAAATGTGAACCAGCAGGTTAAAGTCTGCAGCAAAAATATTTAAAGGGGTGTTTGATTATGATTTGACTTTTCTAACTTTAGTTAGTGTGTAATGTTGCTGTTTGAGCATAAACAACATCTGCAAAGCTACGTCGCTCAAAGATAAAAGCAAAGGGAGATATTTCATTTTACAGAAATCACTTTTTAAGGACTACAACAAACGGCTGATAGGAATTACAATGAGCTTCTTCACGTGTTAGTGACATCACTAACCCTGAAATTTACATAAACCCCGCCCCCAGGAACACGATTTATAAATTATCATGACAGAATATGCTAATCAATGACTAGAAGATAGTTAACTCCACATCAGCTTCATAAATTAATCAACTAATCATTCAGAAATGTCCTGTTGCTTCTACATGTTGTCACTTCTTCTTGAGTCTCTCCATATTTTTCCGAAAAAAAGTTTGTCTTAAAAGTTTTTGAAATGTTCAGTGTGTGCGTGTACAACTGACACACACACACACACACACCGGGAGCAGCACCTCATTTGCATTTAAAGGGACAGACACAAAAACGGCGCTTTTTGCTCACCCTCAAAAAGTGACAATTTTAACATGATAATAAAATATCTGTGGGGTATTTTGAGCTAAAACTCCACACACACACTCTAGGAACATCAGAGACTTATTTTACATCTTGTGAAAAGGGCATTATACCACCCCTTTAATCAAAAGTGCCTTGACGAGAGTGTCTAATACACCAGGTGGATGATAGACCTACCTGAGCTGATGCTCTCGTCACCATCGCAACACTCATGTGTGTTTACGGGAGGTTTCAGTGAGGTAGATCCAAAAACAGGGACGCCGTGATAAAATAAAAGCAGGGAACAAGGGGAACATGCGCGGGTGTCTATTGAAGAACCGCCACTGGGGATGGATGGATTACTGAAGTATTAGTACACTGTGATTACACACACACACACACACACACACACACACACACACACACACACACACACACACACACACACACACACACACACAGACTGAGATACTCGCAGGGAAAATGCTTAGAGGATTAGGTGGCTAGAATTAGAGTCTTCAACTGACCCAGAATCAGATCTTAGTGCAGTTATACGGGAAACCAATGCTAAAACACACACACACACACACACACACACACACACACACACACACACACACACACACACACACACACACACACACACACACACACACCATCGGCGTCCAGGGCTCAAACCATCGGCACACAAGGGCAAATTTACAGCGTATTCCCCATTCGCTCCAAAAGAGAAGGATTCCTGTCTAAAACCGGTGCGGATTAAACTTGGACAAACCTGTTAATCATCCGCAGTGGATTGGTGTTGTTTTGGGCATTAAATCTTACTAACTCCAAAATCTCTTTCAGTGATAGTATGTACTATTATGAAACAATAGCCTGAGAAAAGAAAGACAAATATGAAAGGCAAAGCACTTGATTTTGTGTATTTTTTGTGTGTGTGTGTGTGTGTGTGTGTGTGTGTGTGTGTGTGTGTGTGTGTGTGTGTGTGTGTGTGTGTGTGTGTGTGTGTGTGTGTGTGTGTGTGTGTGTAAAAGAGAATCTCTCTATTATGAACATGTTGATGCGTGTTTTCAGTTTTATTGCACATTTGTACCAGTGTTAATGAGATATCGGAGATCTATCTATACATAAATACACAAAAACACGATGTGATAACAACAACAACAACAACAACAACAACAACAGAATTAAAGAGTAGGGAGACATTCACTTAAGTAACTTAACTTGATTGCGAAATGGATTGCTCTGAACTGTTGGCCAGTGATTCTTGTGATTTATGGACAATATGCAAAAAAGACAATTCATCTTTCACGTCTGGTCTGTGTTTTAGTTTAGACTATATGGACTTTTAGTTTGCAATTTTTTTTCCATTTTTTCTGTTTTCACTTCCTGTGTTTACTTTGTTGCATTGGTTCCCCAGTAATCGCCGGTCTAGTTTAGTCCTGTTTGCTTGTATGTATAATGTCCTTTGTTTCCCCACTCCAAAGTGTAGTGATGGGAAAAACAAAGCATTTCAAAACATTGAATCAATTGAATCAATTGATTCACTAAGTGATTCACTGATGGAAGTGTCTCACGCTGGCGACCCCTGCTGGTCAGAACAGTGTAAATGCAGTGGAAACTCAGTCAAAACACGCAGAAGAACAGCTTTTACAAACCAGCAATGTTTCGTTGATGCTGTCATCTATTAAATGCAATTAACACATCATCTAAAATGATAAATAATAAATGATAAATAATGGATTATTTCAACATTATGGTTTTGAATTGCTTGAAATATGATTGGAATCACTTCAAAAAAGGAAAATACAGTAAAGTGCTGTGGTCATATCGGCTACATAAAACTAAAGAGAGCCTCATTATAATGGCTTTTACTGGTGAGACTTTTTGTAATCAGGCTCTCAAAAATTATATAAAAATTCAGATTTAGATTTATCGGCCAACATATCGGTTATCGACTTTCAAATATAAAGAATTATCGATTATCGGTTTTGGCCAAAATGTTCATATCGTGCATCCCTAACTAATCGAGTGAAATCATAAAGACACTGGTTCATGTGTTCACAGAGATCATCGCCCTCTAGCAGTGAATCTTTCACATTTGGAAACAGTTACATATGTTAGCAACTATTTTCAATGTAAAGTAGCTAAAGCTTGCTCAAAAAGCCTCTAAATGTCGCTAGATGGCGTAATGCGCTAACTGTCGACACTTTACATCTGTTTTCTCTCCTAATCTGTGCTCACACACTGTAATTTTATAATATATAGCAGAATGCCCAATAAAGCTGTGATTGATAGTGACTAACTGTGTTAACCAGCAATCCAAAACGTTGCTGGTTGCTCTATTTAAAAAGTGTTAAATGGGCCCGACGTCAATAATCTAGTGATTACATTCAACTCATTACTTGCAAACTTGCTTTGTCATACGTGATGTTTTTGAATTGTATTTCTTTTTATTTGATTGTCAGTCCTATAAGGTAGTTTGGCATAATCATAATACCATGTTACAGTCTCTTCCCCATGAAACAGGCATCCTGTGTCTTTAATGGGGCTCAAGAATAGCACAATGGAAAAAACAATGACAATTTCAATGAATTCATTTGTTGTTTTGCAATATTACGCTGTACCAATGACATCACGGTTGGAGTTTATTTGGGTCTCTAAAGGGAGTCGATTTGAAAGCGCTGTGGGGCAAACCAATAGAAACGCTATACAGAGATCCTCCTACTGATTCTATTAGCCGGTGTCATTTTGCAAGCTTGGAACAAAATCAATAACAGCCCAGGGGACAAAGTGTGTTGTTGAACAGAGGCTTATGTAACGCTTCTTTATTCCAACTACATGATGGATATACTGAACAGAACACGCAATAAAAGCTACAATTATATGCCTGAATGTGTTAAAGTGGCTCTATTGTGCTTTTTCCAATATTACCTCTCATGCAGTGTGTGTTTGTGAATGTAAAATGTCTGCAAAGTTTTAAAGATCAAAGTGCATGACAAATAAAAATTATCCTAAAAGAAAGAATCGATTCTGAACTGCTGAAACGAGTCGTCAGAAATTCTCTCACTTCCAATTAAAAACCAACATAACAATGTAACTAATTTGCATAATTCCAGCCTGTGGTCTTGATTGGCTGGGCAGCGTCTCTTAGCTCCGCCCTCAAACGCTGTAGTTTATCTGAGACTGGAGAGTTTGGTTCGTGTTGTTCGTGTTCGAGAAGACGCTGTTTTCTGCTGACAAATCCACTTTGATGAAATTGATACGGTAAAACCCACGCCATCGTTACTGTTCGTATCGCTGTATCAAGACCTGACATTCAGATATGATAATGAGCGTTTGCTTTCTGACCAATCACAGCAGAAGAAGCTCTCAGAGAGGCGGAGCTTAGAGAGACTGAATCTTCCAACAAACCGTGTTAGACACTGAGAGAAAAGAGCTGATCATGTTATGTACATTATGAGAAAATTAAAGTGTTTTTGACCTTTGATGAATGTAAACCTCTTAGAGGAGACGCCAAAACAAATCTAGGAGACTTTAAAAATACCAAAATAGGGGGACTTTAAAATAATTTCTTCCAAAAAACTACACATTTATTACTTGTTTATTATTACCTTGTTATTCCAACTGACATTATTCATGAACTACTGTATATTACAAATGTTCAGAATCTTTGATTTTCCTTTTGTTATTCACAAAAGGAACAGCGTGGACATTCTGCTACGAACGTTTCAAAAGACATAAGCATCTGTAAATGATGATAGGATTTCCATTTTTTGGGATAACCAGGTACAATAGCAGACGGATTTGTTTCTTAAGCATCAGCAAAACTCGTGAAAGATAATCACCATCTCTTACAATTAAACTAAGACGAAACGGATGTTTTGCGCATATTACGGCATATTTGTGTTAATATGACGAGCCAGACATTGAATAGCCTGGCATTTGTCTTGCTTCTCTTATTTTTGACTCAAATAACCTCCAAAAAGTATAATGTATCTACACATTTGAGGAAAAAGAGTAAGGAAAATGTAATTTTCTCCATGAGATTTTCTTCCTAACCATCAGACACGAGTAATAAACCTTCCTCAGATTAATAATTGATCAAACCCATACAGCCTGAAGCTGGGTTCATTAAATGGGGATATGATTTCCATGTTTTCAGTTTTGGATTCAGAGTTTTGTGCTTTTTTCATAATAAATAACTAGAACAAAAGAGACATGTATGCCTTAGAGAATATAGATATTGAAATATTGATATAATGCTTTTTAAAGATACATTTTACATTTCTTAAATTTTAAAAGCCCAATGTTCAAAAGCAATGTTCATGCAACTCTAGTTCAAGATTATATAGTATAATGTTAATATGAACACAATATATTCTCTTTCTACGTCGTGGCCTAAAATAATAACTAGACTTGCAGTTGATTTTAACCTTTCTAACGCATTCGGTACATTATGGCCCGGAAGAGGAACATGCATCTAAAAAATAAAATAAAATCAATTGCTTTTAGTATGAAAATGAAACTTTTGATAAGTTATAAGACTGCCAAAATTCACATCTGCCAATATGATATTATAGACATACTATTATATGAGTCGTAAACATATTTTAACAATATAATGAAAAGACTATATACAATATCAATCAGATATTGAGTAAAAATCACAAATATTAAAGGGTTTGACTTTCACACGACACCAGCTTTGAAAATGAGTCCGTCAATCTTTATGTAATCATATTCATATGTATGAACACAGAAGGTTTGAAGGATCTACTGAAAGACAGACTTTGAGTCTGTAATGGAAAGCAAAGATCTGTGAGGGAAAAAAATGAAACAAAAAATACTATAGAGGGCATGAAAAAGACTGATAATGATATTCATTTCCCAAACATTAGGAGAATGTTTCCATGATGTCGGTCAAGGATTCCCGTCGGACACTATCTTCACTGTTTCACACTCAATAGCTCTTTCTAAGAGAACTGAACACATAATCGATCCTTTCTTTAACAGTAAATAGTGTCTCTGTTTATCATACTCTCTATTTCTCACCAGAACCCCAAAACTCTGCACTTCAGTTCATCTTTATTCTTTATTCCTCTCTTTCCCGCTCACAACCTTCATTTGGTCAATCATATACAATCCTCACATTTCTTCACATATTATGAATAATGTACATTTAACAGTGTAAAATGGACATACACTGCAAAAAAAAAAAAAGATTTCCTTACTTAGTATTTTTGTCTTGTTTCCAGTCCAAATATCAATCATTTATTAAATCAAGATGCATTTACTATAGTAGTTAAATGACATATGATATTAAGTCTTGTTTTTGGGGGGAAATAAATATAAATTAAGTGAGTTTTTGCTTAAAACAAGCAGAATTATGGGTCAAATAATCTTGTTCCTGTTTGATTTTACATTATTTTTCTGACCCCATTGGCAGATAATTCTGCTTTTTTTAAGCATCAACTCACTTCATTTTGATTAATTCCCCAGGAAAAGAGGGCATAATATCTCATGTAATTTTACTCATGTAGTAAATGCATCTTGATTCAAGATTATTTTGATATTTTGGACTGGAAACAACACAAACACGGAGTAGGAGAAGCGTTGTTTGCAGGATGGCTTGTTGTTTCCTCATTCTTCTGGTTCACTTCTCTACAGCGTTCACTTCGTCTTGCTGTTTTCTGGGTGGTAAAGAGGGAATGACTCTGGGATAAAGCAGAACTAAAACTGCAACAATTGGATTAGGAGAACAAAAGATTGTGTGAATCAGCAGGGTTTGATGGGTAACTGGATTTTCCTCGATCTATTGTGTAGTCAAAGCCATGGGATATCCTGAGCACAGACGTATTTGCATTGACTAGTCGAAAATTTAAACCATTAATCAGCGCTGTTAAAAGCCACCGAATGCCTTAAATATCTTGAATGTAACTCGACACCCTTGCCTCATTTAGTATTCGCGGGTCTATGAATATGCAAATGAGCCCCGCCTCCACTCACTCACTCACTCACTCACTCAGAGATCCACTCGTTGACGATCACACGTTGATCTGATTGGTTACAAGGTAGTTTGTGACGTCAGAAACATCAGCGTTCCCCTTCAGGGACTACCGCTGCGTGAAATCGCAGTGGGAACGCCCTCAGCGTGACGCGTCTGAAGCATGAATGAAATCAGTCAATGGAGAGAATGAGCGTACGGCGAGTGACGTCATCGACCAGGAAGCTATAAATATCCCCTGAGTACACAACACGCCAGCTTTTAGTTACTTCAGCAGCTCTGTGTGTGTCTGAATCTGTCGATTGTGTTTGTCTGTTTTGTCAGGAGTTTTCACTATATATATTTTATATAAAAAAAACAATATGAGCGAGCAGTATAAGAAGTGTGTTCCCCCCCTGTACTCGGCACATCACGGGTGGGGATTCACACGAGCTAAGTGTGGCTTGTTTGGGAGTGCAGCAATGCCCAGTCGGCTCTCGAGGGAGTCGATTGTCAGCATTGCGAGCGTTTTCCCTTGAGAACTCTGCGCTCGCGGCGATCGCTCTTCGAGGAGAGTGATTTGCTGCGAGCTCCCCGAGGCTCGGGTCCCGCTTCTGTTGAGGCAGAGCGGCGGCGCTTGTCTTGGGGCTCGCAGATGGATCTCGCTGGCGACGTTGAGACGGGCTCCGCCCTATCTCAGATATCTCCGACGAGATCTAGTGCCTCTCACCCGGCTCTGGAAGCACGCGCTGCAGCGGTTACTTCTGCCCGGGTGGAGGCACATGATGATGTTGAATTGAGATTTTCCAGTTCTGAGGAGCTGGATGTCGAAATTTTATTATCAGAGAAAACTAGTTTATCACATTATACTGCAAATGAAGAAGGTTTGATGGATGTATTATCTCGGGCTGTTGAAAAGCTAAAAAAAAATAAAATAAATAAATAACAGTATCGAGTGGCCAGCTGATAGACAGGTTTCTAGAATTAAAAGCAATCTAGATGATAGATTTCTGTCTGCACGAACTCAACCTTCTAGCCGGTGCTTACCGTTCTTCCCAGATCTTCATGCTGAGTTTTCAAAGACCTGGGTTAGACCGGTTTCAAGCAGAATTTACACAAATCAGTCCAATGCTTATGGTAACATTGTTGGTGCTAAATCTGCTGGTTATGTGACGATACTGTAGGCGGAGGAGACGCTTGCGAGCTATCTCTCTCCTGCTTCATCGTCTTCACTTAAAGCACCGGCTCTTCCACCAAAAAATAAATAAATAAATAAATAAATATATATACCTCTGTGCTGGTGGGGAAGGCTTACTCGGTGGCTCGGCAGGCGGCTGCATGTTTGCATACGATGACTTTTATGCAGGCTTTTCAGGCCGACCTGCTCAAAGGAAATCTGAGGGGGGTCCCCGCCGAGAGAGACTTGCGTTCACCTCCCTTAAGGGTGCCCTGTCTCTCCCGGCGCCCTCAGGGGCCCGTCCTACTAACCCTGCCGAAACAGGGCGTAGAAGGGTCTGGCGAGTGCTTTCCCGAGGGACGCTCGCCGCCTCTAAGGAGGGTTCTAGTGTGTTCAGACCAGTCGTTCCCTGCCGGTGCGCCGTTACAGGGCACTGTGTCTGTCACGCAGAATGTTCAACCAGAGCAAAGTCTTTCGTCGAGTTCGTCTTCAAAAAGAGCACAGCAGAAGCGGAGTGTCACGTCTCGTGCCCCCCTGCAGAGAAACTGGAGGGACGAGGCGGGGTGCTCTCCGGCGCGGCCTTCTCGGGGCAGGGCTGATCTGAGGACAGTCATTGTCGCCAGAAAGGCCGCGTCGAAAAAGTCCTGACGGGCTGAACGTCAGGACTCTGAGGGTGGTCCCCTTCGGAAAAAAACTTGAGTTCACCGCACAAAAACACGGTGCCCTGTCTTTCTCGATGCCCTCAGGGGTCTGTTCTACTAACCCTGCCTATACAGGGCGTAGAGAGACTCGGCGAGCGATTTCCCGAGGGACGCTCGCCCCCTCCAAGGAGGGTTGTGGAGTGCTCAGACCAGCTGTTTCCTGCCAGTATGTTACAGGGCGCTGTGTCTGTCACTCGGGATGTTAATCCGGAGGCCAGTCTCGAGAGGCTGGTTCCCTTAGTAGAGTTCCTGGCGGAATGGGTCCCCCACCCAGCAGGGAGTTAGGATACTACTTCATCGAAAAAAAAAAATCCTGACGTGCTGAACGTCAGGGTTCTGAGGGTGGTCCCTATCGTGAAAGACCTGAGTTCACTGCACAAGAACACGGTGCCCTGTCTTTTCCGATGCCCTCAGTGGTCTGCTCTACTAACCTTGCCTTCACAGGGCGTAGAGAGACTCGGCGAGCGATTTCCCGAGGGACGCTCGCCCCCTCCGAGGAGGGTTGTGGAGTGCCCAGACCAGCTGTTCCCTGCCAGTACGTTACAGGGCGCTGTGTCTGTCACTGGGGATGTTCAAATCAGATCCGAGGACTGGTTTGTCATGATAGATCTAAAGGACGTTTACTTCCATGTATCTATCCTCCCTCAACACAGGAAGTTCCTGAGGTTCGCTTTCGGGGGCGAAGCGTACCAATATCGGGTTCTTCCGTTCGGCCTAGCACTGTCACCCCGAACATTCACGAAGTGTACGGATGCTGCTATAGCCCCGCTGAGGTTACAGGGCATCCGCTTTCTGTACTATATAGACGATTGCTTGATTCTAGCTCAATCGGAACAACAGGCGGTTCGGCACCGAGATGTCGTTCTTGCTCATATCAAGTGACTGGGGCTGAGGCTCAACGCCAAAAAGAGTGTTCTTTCTCCATTACAGAGAACCACTTTTCTAGGTGTAGTGTGGGATTCAACGACGATGCAGGCACGATTGTAACCTGCTCGTATTGCTGTGATTCTCGCTGCAGTAGATCAGGTCAAGCTAGGCCAGTCAGCCACTGTAAAACAGTTCCAGAGACTGCTAGGTCTCATGGCAGCTGCGTCCAACGTGATACCTCTTGGCCTCTTGCACATGAGACTGTTACAGTGGTGGCTCAGGACCAAGGGATTCTCCCCGAGGGGAAATCCGCTTCGCATGATCGTGAGTTTGCGACGGTGTCATCACGCCCTGATCATGTGGAAAGATCCTTGGTTTCTGTCCCAAGGCCCTGTGTTAGGAGCTCCTTGTCGTCGTGTTATGCTAATGACAGATGCCTCTCTCACGGGTGGGCTCAGGGTCTGTGGGAGGACCATCATCGTCTGTGGCACTTAAACTGCCTAGAGATGTTGGCGGTGTTTCAGGCTCTGAAACACTTCCTCCCAGACCTAAGGGGCCACCATGTTCTTGTCCAGACAGACAACACATCGGTGGTTTCTTATATCAACCATCAGGGGGGTTTGCGTTCTCGCCCGCTTTACAAACTGGCACGTCAGATCCTTCTATGGTCCCAGGGGAAAATTCTTTCTCTGAGAGCTTTTATCTCCCGGGGTATTTAAATCAGGGGGCAGACATCCTGTTAAGACAGGGGCCGAGGCCCGGGGAATGGAGTCTTCACCCCGAGGTGGTGGAACTCCTATGGAAACATTTCGGTCTTGCCGAGGTAGACCTATTTGCTTCTCGAGAAACATCACACTGCCCGCTGTGGTTCTCTCTCAGCCATCCAGCCCCGCTGGGGTTGGATGCGATGGTACATCCGTGGCCGAGGTCACGCTTGTACGCTTTTCCCCCGATCGCTCTGCTCCCAGGAGTTCTGGAGAGGGTTCGCCGGGACGGGCTCAGTCTCCTGCTAATAGCCCCGTTCTGGTCGGCCCTGGTATGGCTTGCGGACCTAGTGTCTCTCCTCAACGGCTCTCCCCTAGAGATACCGATCAGGAGAGATCTGCTCTCTCAGGCGAGTGGGTCGATCTTTCACCCCCGTCTAGAGCTATGGAGGCTGTGGGCTTGGCCTCTGAGGGGGCCCAGCTCATAGATTCTGGTCTCTCGGCTGAGGTCGTTGAGACCATCCTCCGATCCAGAGCTCCCTCCACGAGGAAGTTATATGCCGCGAGGTGGAAACTTTTCACCTCTTGGTGTGGAGAGCGCCAGCAGGACCCAGTTAACTGCCCGGTTGGTACAGTCCTGGATTTCCTGCAGGACCGTCTCTCCACAGGGTTATCCCACTCCACACTGAAGGTGTATGTGGCGGCCTTAGCTGCTTACCACACCCCTTCAAGTGGAGGTTCCCTCGGGAAACACCCGCTTATGTCTCGCTTCCTTCGTGTCACCTTGAGGCTGAGGCCTGCAGTTCGCACAAGGGTACCAGCTTGGGATCTGGCCGTCATCTTAGAAGGTCTCTCCCTTGCTCCTTTCGAGCCCATCGAGGAAGTTTCGGAAAAGTTTCTTACTCTAAAGACTATCCTTCTTCTCACTATCTCATCTCTAAAAAGAATTGGAGATATTCAAGCACTTTCGGTGGCTCCCTCGTGCCTGGAATTTGCTCCTGGTTGGTTAAGGCCTTTCTCTTTCCGAGACCAGGTTATGTTCCTAAGGTTCCAACTGTTTCAGTTAGACCTATAGTTCTGCAGGTTTTCTGTCCTCCGCCTTTTCTGACGTCAGACCAGGAGAAAATTAATTTGCTGTGCCCAGTTTGGGTTTTGATGCTTACGTCCACAGAGCTGCCCTGTGGAAGAGATCGGAACAAATGTTCGTCTGTTTGGGTCACCTAAGAAAGGGTGTCCTGCATCTAGAAAAAGGATGAGCAAGTGGGTGGTCGAGGCCATCCCACTTGCTTATGGTTCGGCCCATCAGCCTTCACTTTGGCTGTAAGGGCTCATTCCACCCGGAGTATGGCTGCTTCTACAGCTCTTCTTTCAGGAGCTTCTCTTCAGGACGTTTGTGATGCGGCAGGCTGGTCCTCACCGCACACTTTGGTTAGTTTTTATTCCCTCGATCTTAGCTCCACTCCCGGGGCTCAGGTTCTCTCGTCGGTTTGTGTCTCCTAATGACACACGACGGGGATTTGGTCGTATGGGGATGTGGGTATTGCGTTCCCACTGCGATTTCACGCAGCGGTAGTCCCTGAAGGGGAACGTCCCGGGTTACGTATGTAACCCTAGTTCCCCGAAGGGACGGACGCTGCGTGTCCTGCCATACTCTCGGCATCCCCTTGGGTCGCTGCTTCAGTAACTTTTAAGCTGGCGTGTTGTGTACTCAGGGGATATTTATAGCTTCCTGGTCGATGACGTCACTCGCCGTACGCTCATTCTCTCCATTGACTGATTTCATTCATGCTTCAGACGCGTCACGCTGAGGGCGTTCCCACTGTGATTACACGCAGCGTCCGTCCCTTCGGGGAACTAGGGTTACATACGTAACCCGGGACGATTTCAAAGCGTGTTTTTGAGACTGTCTTTGGTTCACTGCAGTTTTAAGCAGAAAATACTCAGCAATGCTGTCGACTTATGAATTTACACACGGATTGTCTTAAAGCATATTAAAAACACCACATACACATATAAACAACATTAAAAGCTGGATTTTCACCACAGGGGGACTTTAATGTTTTGAAATGAATGAAGTTATGAAATTAACAGGGGCAAAAATCCCACCAAGATTACTAAAAAAGCTTCCAAAAACCAAGATTTGATGCAAAAAATACTTATTGTTTTTAATATTTATAAGCAATATCAGCCGAGCAAAAGTGCAGTTTTCCCGAATATCAGCACATTTGCAAAGGTGATAATGTTTATTGAATTGTTGTATAAAATCAATAAGTAAATAGGCTATTTGGTGACTAAGACTGACTTTAGACACAACAATATTATCTACTTTTCTCTTTTTTGACAATAAAAATAGTTCCAAACGGTATAGCCATCAGCGTCTCTGAGCAACGGTTTCAGTTTGGATACTGAATGTATCAGCTATATTTAACAAACTGTTTGAATGATTGAATGACTCAGTCGTTACGATAAGGATTTGCCGTCACCTACTGGCAGTTTAATATCATTTCATTTTAGCTGAGGGACTGAGAGAGCGATGAAGACTGAATGATGGGTTTGTTTACAGTCATGATTGTATATGAACAATACTCAATACTCCGACTATTGCTTTGAACTGCAAATACCGATTGTTTTGACAAGTAACCGACTAGGAGAAATCAGTCGAAACGGTAAGAAAGCGACAGCTGGACAAAGAGGAATTATACATTTTATATTTTATACATTTCGTGAGCTTAGAATTATAGAGTTCTATCTCCGTTTAGGGTAGTTCTGAGAAACTGAGCATCAAAGTTTTTACATCCCTGCTGTTTTGTGAGATGGAACCTTTTTATTTTATTAATAACTACTAACAAAATATTTTTTTTTTTTACAAAAATAACACCACACAGGCATTAATAAACACCCAATGGATAAGATTATGTCAAAAACTCAATTTCGACCAAAAGTGGAGATAGAACCATTTAATTCTAAGCTCACGATTTATAATGAATTTTTAAGCAAAAGTTATACTGAAATTGTAGTCAAGAGTTGAGAGAGAGAGAGAGAGAGAGAGACAGACACACACACACACACACACACACACACACACACACACACACACACACACACACACAGACACACACACACACACACACACACACACACACAGAGACACACACACACACACACACACACACACACAGACACACACACACACACACACAGAGACACACACAGAGACACACACACACACACACACAGAGACACACACACACACAAACACACACAGATAAACACATACTGTATTTTCGCACAGACCCACACACACACACACACACACACACATGCACGCACGCACGCACACACACACAAACACACACAGATAAACACATACTGTATTTTCGCACAGACCCACACACACACACACACACACACACACACAAACACACACAGATAAACACATACTGTATTTTCACACACACACACACACACACACACACACACACACACACACACACACACACACACACACACACACACACACACACACACACACTAAATTACCGCCCGAGGTTTCTCTGTCGATGTGTTTGTGTTCTTGAAACTCCCACTAGTGTGAAGGGAGAGGAAGTGATTTCAGCCGAACTTTTACAAACGATCAAGTCCAAACCACAGTAATTCTGCTGATGGTTTTATTATAACTTGCAAAGACTGCATGACTAGGTGTGTATTATCTGAATATAGCTTTAGTCATTCTGCTAGAGTTTAGAAGTGGAAAAGACAATACAACCAACATGAAACTAAAGCTGCGTCATTCGTCGGCCCAGTTGTGAGTTATGTCCACTAATGTGGGAATTTTTTCATCCAATAGGTAAAGTCTGTTTAGAGAAGTATTAGGGCACCTCTCTTCAACAAGCCATGATTTAACACATCATTCGTGTCCGTAGCAAAAACAACACAAGTTACACGCCAAACGTACAAGAACAAATTGAGAATCACGATTTTTTTGTTTTAAACAGATCATGATTCTCCCACGATTCTGAACAGACAACTAAATAAAATAACGTAATTTACTAGAGGTTCTGACAAAGTTTGAATTTCTGCAGTCTATTTAAAAATGTTCAATAAATTACAATGAATTACTTAAAAAAAGGGTTGAGTGAATGATAAAGACTTCACTCGTTTCATTACTGGATGAATCAGCGTTTTTGAACGAATCTCTTGAGTGAATGATTCAATGACAAACACATATTTTAAAACTCTCTTGTCGCCACCTACTGGTGTAACGATGTAATGATACAATCTTTATTTGATGTGTCAAGTTTCTTTTAAAGAGTGATTCCCTCTATTTTGATCTCTTTGAAAAACCAGAGTATGAATTAAATTAATGAATAAATAAAAATTAAAGATGAATCAAAAGTAACTCTGTCTTGATGAACATGTATAAATGTAATAATGAAATTAAAAATAAAAATTTGCATTTAAAAGAGACATATTTGATTATATAATCAATGCATCCTTGCATTAAAAGCATCTGAATGAATTTAAACATGGCACTGATACACTAAAAAGACCAAAAATATGACATATCTGTTTTGACAAATGTATTTTATTTATTTGTTTTTTATTACATTTATTATTCCTAAATAATATTCCTTTAAAAACACAGTCCAGGAGTCCGTATTGATGTAGCTTTAGAATTGAGATGCTTTCTTATAACTGTGTTTTTTACAATATTTAATAATAATCATTCTGTGCATGTTTTCTTGTCTTTGTCTACATTTCTTACTGCATATTACATACATTAATTTTAAAGAAACACATAAATATTGACTTTAACGTTTGATAACTTGCAAATGATGAAAATATGGAGGCTAATATTTAAATGTAGGCTGTGACCTACAGTATATAAAATAATTAAATAAATAAATAAATCTGGCAAAAACCCAAATATAAAAAATCATGTCTTTTCTAACACAATCACAATGTGTCTAATTTTCCCACTGTGCCCCTCAACCTGAAATATCATTCATAATTCACCAGCATTATTAATAATGAACGCTGCTTCAGTGTCAGTCAGGCTATTGTTATCCGTTACTCCGACTCTATATTCTTGAATTATGATTGGATGTTGCCATGCAAACATAAACCCTTACAATTAAAATAATGAACTATATTACTAGGCAATATATTGGCATAATTGGCTTATTATTGGCTTATTTTCATATAAAATGTAAAATGACTATAATTGCTTCAATGAACTGTAAACATGCATTGTTGAATTGTAATAAAAAATGATTTAAATATTGCTGTTATTAGTGATTATAGTGAGTACTGAACAATCTGTGTGATTAATCTCTACAGAAATACAGTCGCATACACTGACTATAGTAAATAAAGGTCAATCCTAACTCTTCTACATCCACAGCTTTTCATACAGAAGATACAGCCGTTCTTCCTGACGGGAAGGTTAAAGGAGGGGTTTTATGATCTCTCTCTCTCTCTTTCTCTCTCTCTCTCTCTCTCTCTCTCTCTCTCTCTCTCATCAGGATTAAAAGAAGAGTTCAATAATACATCGAACACACCGCAATATACACTTATGTTAAGCACCTTTCTTAGCCCTTCTTGTTTTATTGTCTAATCCTGTCCTCCACCCCCATCCCGACTGGATTATGGGAGCATCCCATAGTGACTGTTGTCTTGGTAACCGGCCCCACCCTGTCTAATTCAGAGGTGGCATCATACACGCGGAGCAATCTTCTTACCCAATATAATATACGAGTAAATGCACTGCACGCTCACAAACAATTAAGTTTAATTGTACTGTATCTCATTATTTTTACTATATATCATTCATCAGGTATCATATTCAGGAAGGTGCCGTTTCGGGGACGACGAGGACCCCGTATTCAACCCCTTGTTGCCGTGGTAACAGCTGAATGTCATTTCAGGAAGCATTTTCCATCTGCGCTGCTGTTAGGCGTCCAGGAGTGTGTGATAAACACACACACACACACACACGCTGGAATCATCCTTTACATGACAGAGAAGCCGCCCTCGAGTGTCACAGAAACTTAAATAGGTTTCTGTCGACAGTCTCACAAAGCAAAAGCTTCAGACTTCAGTGCCCATTCACAGTGAACTGATTCTAAACAGCTTGATTCGCTTGTTCAGGTGTTTGCTTGGGTTTAGAACCTAAAGTCCCGCTGTAGTCAATCATTTTATCCCTAAACACTCATCTTTGATCACCAAAATTACATATTTAAATGTTTTTTCATTGAAAAAAAATTCATTCATGCTTTATAATATCCTGAATGTAATTCGACACCCTTGCCTCATTTAGTATTTGCAGAAGGTATGCATATGCAAATGAGCCCCGCCTCCACTCACTCACTCACTCAGAGATCCACTCGTTGACGATCACACGTTGATCTGATTGGTTACAAGGTAGTTTGTGACGTCAGAAACACCAGCGATTTCAAAGCGTGTTTTTGAGACTGTCTTTGGTTCACTGCGTTTTTAAGGAGAAAATACTCAGCAATGCTGTCGACTTATGAATTTACACATTGTTTGTCTTAAAGCATATTTAAAACACCACATACACATATAAACAACATTAAAAGCTGGATTTTCACCACTTTTTCAAACGCATTCTGTCTCTTTAACCAGAACTATTGTTACAATCACGACCAAAAACAGCATCCTCATCTCTCAGCTAAAATTAAATGATATTAAACCGCCAGTAGGAGGCGGCAAATCATTATCTTAACGAGTGAGTCATTGAATCATTCAGTCAAACAATTCGTTCAAAAAGGCTGATACATTCAGGGAGAAAGCAAAAAAATAACGTAAACGAAACTGAAACTGTTGCTCAGAGACGCAACTGTTCGGAACTTGTAAATGGCAAAATAGAGGAAAACAGACAATATTGAATCTAAAATGTAAGAGTTAATTAGCCTATTAACTCTTTTTTTTTATTGTATAAAATCTAGGGATGGGAATCGAGAACCAGTTCTTCTTCAGAACCGGTGCCCAGTGAACCGATTCCTTGGAACCGTTAGCATGCTTGCTTAACGATTCCTCTTATCGGTTCCGCTCGTTGCAAATGTGTCATGACGTCACACACGCGCTACGTTGTTTTGGTTATATTTCACGCGAAAATACGACAATACAGTCACTTGCAACACTTGTAAAAATTCAATTTCGTCAAAGGGAACTACCTCCAATATGCAGAAAAATTTGGCCACACAGCATGCAATTAATTTGACGCGAGTGTGAGTAATTAAAAATGCTCCAACTACTTTAAAAGCCTACATCTGGGCACATTTCGGCTTTTATGAACAACCTGGTAAGCACGACCTGGAGAAGAGACAGTGCGTGTGCGCTCATGTCACGCACAAATAGAATATGCAGGAGGTAAAACCACTAACTTGAAATACCACGTTAGCCGTGTTCACTCGAGCTGTTATAACGCCTGCAGAGTCTGACTGCTTTAGAGTAAGCATGAGCTCCAAAATCACCCGGATCCGCAGCCAAAAACAAATCATCCACCCGGCCTAATGTTATCTGATTTACGAATACGCACCCGATGGTCAAATTACAAGTATTCTGTGTTGTTACGCGTGATTATAAATGGATGATCGTCTTCAACAACGGACTCGTTGACGGATGCGCGCGTCTCAGGGTAACATTATACAATGATGAATGAGCGCTGCTTTTAAATGAACATTTCTTTAAAACAAAATTGATTTGACAGAATTTCATTTTCTTAATGGCATAAACAGACTTCAGTCCCATGAAACTTTAACTGGAATGTCACTGTTTCTGTCACTGCGACTTCCCGAACAGGCGAACACACACACAAACACACACACACGCGTGCGCACGCACACATCACTTTTGAAGTAAAATTGAAAATTGGATGCAGTGCACCGCGATGCTTCGAGATATCGAATTGAACTGAATCGATGGCATGATAATCGTAATCGAACCGAACCATGAGACCAGTGTAGGTTCAAACCACTAATACTCTGTGCTGTGTCTTCTGATCAGATATTAAAGCGAGTTAATACAAACAAACACATTTGTACTTATTCCCTCACCCAATGAGAATCGATAAGGAATCGAATCGATAAGCAATATCGATAATGGAATCGGAATCGTTAAATTCTTATCAATTCCCATCCCTAATAAAATCAATATCACATTTGCAAACGTGCTATTATTCGGGAAAACACCACTTTTGCTTGTGTGATATTGCTTATAAAAATTAAAAACAAGAACTTATGCAGAGCCTTTTTTGCACCGCATCTTGGTTTTTGGAAGCATTTTTATTAGTTTTGCTGGGATTTTTGCCCTGAGCCCCTTTTAATTTCCAGCCCTGGTGCGTGTGTGTGTGTGTGTGTGTGTGTGTGTGTGTGTGTGTGTGTGTGTGTGTGTGTGTGTGTGTGTGTGTGTGTGTGTGTGTGTGTGTGTGTGTGTGTGTGTGTGTGTTTGTGTGTGTGATGCGATGGTGGAGGTGGGGATCTTCCGAGCTCAATCGGATACTCCTTCTGTTGCAAGGCCTGTTTAAAATGAAATGGGTGAAACATAGCAAAGGGTTAGACTGGTTCGAGTAAACTCAGCACATTGCATCGCTCGACTCGTGCACTTTCTGACGCCAGCGGTCACTGTCGCTCCTGAGTCGCCAGCGCTCCATTGAAATGAATGGGATTGTGTCGCTGCGTGTCGCTGGCGGTGTGAACGGGCTTAAGGCGGTGTTCAGAACGCAGGTGTAACCCCTTTCACCCGGGTCCCACTTGACCCGCTCCGAGCAGGCCTCGAACCTGGGTCTCCGGCATGAGAGTCAGGCGCTCTAACGAGGAGGCTAAAGACTGCAGCCTCTAGCATCTGTCGCTAGAGATCAGAGGAGTGAGGTTTACTCGCACAGCAACTACTAGCTGGCCTCCGTTACACTCACCCCCCTAAACCTCATTCCCATCCGGGTCACGTCACCAATGTAACCCCCCTTCATCCGGGTCGAGTGGGACCCGGGTGAAGAGGGGTTACACAGGCAAATCTGATTTTTTTTTCTCAAATCAAATCTTTTCAGGCAGGCTGTCCACAATATTAATTGCTCAAGTGATCAAATAAGATTTGTGTGTCCAGACACAACAAACTGAATGGATTGCTTTGGTAACGTCGTAGTCGTACCCACATATACGAGGCTTTCAAAACGGATGAAGGAAAAATTGAGGTGCATCATATCTCTATATCCAAATAAGCGGCCTGACGAGTCGCGGTGCAGAACTCAGCAAAACTGGTATATTGATGTTCCTGTTATCACTGCTGACATCTTTAGACATACCATTTGAATACCATATGAATACTTCCGGCGTTTGACTTTATTGTTATTGTTGTGTGCCATGTTAAGATTAACACAAAAGACGGTTTGAAATCCAATTTGAGGAGCCAGAGTGCCCAGACTGAGACACATCTGTATCCAGGGGTTTTTGAATGTCTGGAGAGCAACAAAAAAAACCACAAGAAATCAGACAGTCATCCTAAAAATATCTGATTTGATGAATAAATCAGATTTGCCGGTGTACTTGTTGCATGGAAAACCCCCTAATTCCAACAATGGGAAACAGTAATAGTTATACCTACTGCAAAACACCACTAAATTCATTTCAGCATAGTTCAGGATGCTTACAGAAGAATGAGGTAATGCTGGCAAGGGAAAGGCTTTTGTTCGCAGAGTTGCACTTCTCATATATCAGACCTGAGCTATGGGATCTGTGCAGTGTTCATCAGAACATGAGAACACCTTCCTCAGCAGCATCCTCGTCGTCTGTGAAAGCATGTGACACTGTCGAGTGCTTTTTGCTAACGACCAATTACCTCCAGAGGATGTTCCCAATGATGACAAATAACCTGAGATAAAAGACTGCACAGAGAGAAATTGCTTTGCATAGATGAAGCACAGTTAAAGGGGTCATCGGATGCCCATTTTACACAAGTTGGTGTGATTCTTTAGGGTGTTTATGTAAAGTTTGTAATATACTTCGGTTAAAATTCCTCAATGTTTGTGTAAAACAACACCCTTTTTACCTCCTCAAAAGCAGCTCTGTTCCACCCCCAATTATTAAAGACACATTTATATGCAAACACTATATAAAAGGGAATTTTGCATCCGATGAGCCTTTAACGTCTAGGTTACTGAATGTAACCCTGAGTGAATGAGACGCTGCGTAATGACATAATGTGAGGTCTTAAAGTCCCCCTGTAGTCAATAATTTGATCCCTTAAAACTCATCTTTAATCACCAAAATTACATATTTAAACGTTTTTCCTTGAAAAAAAAACCTTTGTGCCTTAAAATACCTTGAATGTAACTCTGCACCCTTGCCTTATTTAGTATACGCGGTTCTATGAATATTTAAATTAGCCCCGCCTCCACTCACTCCCACCAGCTCAGAGCAGAATATCCAGAAGCAATGGGAATACGTACGTCATAAGCCCTGGTAATTGCAACAACGCAAAAGCTTTATTTACAGACTGACACTCCTCTCTTGGCGTCCCCAAAGCATATAACAAGCCGGTTAGACTTCCAAAGACGAATCCCACATAGCAACATGAACTGACCAGAAAGGAACATGTTCTGCTGCAATTGAGGATATGTAAAATTTAAGCATTGAATGCGTCGTTCCAGGTCCCAGCTTCTCCTGTAAACAATCCAACACTGAATCAACTGGGCAGTGAAGAGGATCCTCATTCCCAGCTGTGCACCAAAAGAAATTCTGCAGGATTTAAGCGAATACAGCCAACTCATCGATGGGGCTCTCGTATTTAAAATAGTGTCAACCACAGCGAGGGAGGGACATCCCATCCCTTAACAAAGGGGTCAGACCCACAGCCTCAATACTTTACAGATAGAAAATTACATCTGGCCCAGTTGTGGCTCACATCTCCTACATTTTTCTGGCCCACATACCACATCCCAGACAGCAACATAGTGTCGGCCCAGATCCGGGCCACCTCTGGTACACGTGGATTCAACGCGTACCAGATGTGGGCCGGATCTGGGCCGACACTATGTTGCTGTCTGGGCTGAGTCTGGCTGGTAATAGCATACATATCCGGGCTTCATCTGGGCCAACTGTGGCACATATGGCTCAGTTCTGGCAGTGGCAAAGGTCACATGGGCCGTACCTAGGCCACACACGTGGTCCCGGATCTGGGTCGACGCTATGTTGCTGTCTGGGTGGGTTCTGGCAGGGGATGCCAAATGGTGCCCTATATACGCTTAAGACAACATGTCCTTTCAAAACACAATCTCTCACGATACACCTACCAGGATAGATACAGCACCAAAACCAAACTTGAGATGGCCGATATGTTGCTAAAATGTATAAAGGCATATTTTCAGCCAAAATGATGCCCTATGGCGCTGGAATCAACAGGGAGAATCGTCTTGGTTAAAAGGCCTACCGAACACTGGATGATCTGATGACCCAGACAGCAACAGTGTCAGCCCAAATCCGGCCCACATCTGGTACACGCCACACGACCCAGATGTGGGCCGGATCTGGGCCGACATCTGCTGTCTGGGGATCAGGCCCAGTCTGTACAGATGGTCTGTCGCTACATTGCATTTATCCAGAACTGGCCCACACTGACCGAACTTGCCCTGCTCCCAACATTAACATGGTCCAAGCCTTGACAGTTCAAATAGGACACCACTGTCAAGTTGTCCATCCAAACCAGAACATGATGGTCTTGAAGCCTACATCTGAGTGCAAAATGCACTGCCTCCATCTCTAGGCAGTTTGTAAGGCATATCTGATGATGGCTGGCTGTAAAATATTGGAACAGTCCGTCACTATCACTTTGTGATTAAAAAACTTGCCCTATCAGAGAGTGAGGACTCTTGCATGATAGTAAAGCCTGGCAGCACACCCGTGTGGTCACTGAGGACACCAAAGAGACATGAGACTCATATGCTGAAATGGACTTACATGCAGGATTCCTAGAGGAACACAATTGACCCTTCGCTAAGCCACGCCCGAAAACCGCCACTGGCAAATCGTGTCTTAGCAACCGTAACTAGGCGCAGGAGGTCTGGCAAGCTTTCTAGTGAGGGAAACATGCCAAAGCGTTGTGTGCGTATGGATTGTGCAAATCTGATACCCGGTATCCTAAAAGTTTGGACGGGGAGTGGAATTTTTTTCCTTCCCGAAAGTCTAAAAGCAGAGGGGAGAAATGATGGGTGTGATCCAGCAGTGGGAGACCCCATTCACAACTACATGTCCACAGGATTAACAAAAACACTGATTACTTGGAAATAATGACGGTTCTTAGTTCATAATGCATATATTTTAACGTAAAATAAGACGATTAAAGACAAGACGGAGGCTCACTGACATACTTTAAAATATATTTCAGCATTTTGTTAATCGACGGTCTACTACCCCTGACAGAGTAACTTTAACCCAATCCGATCGCGGCTCTCCCGGTGTTAGTGTTATTCCACAAGATTTGTGGATAAGCTGTTTGATTTATAATTATAAGATTATTTTCACATTTCACTTACCCTGCTTTGCACGAACATAGCTGTTCCTCAATGTGTGTGTTTCCCATGTGAATGGTCAGCGTATGAGGCGCTGCTGCTGCGCTGGGACTATAGGCTTTAGCTTCAATTTTTATGAAATTATTCTCTAATAGGTTGCATATTATGTCATTGATATATCCTTTGAATGCATACTGCAGGCCCTTTTGTCTTGCTTTCTCAGATATTTCACCTGTTCACCAAAAATTACTAATTATCTCATTGGGAATGTCTGACACCTGTGCATACACACTGTAATAGATGACCCATGCGCGGAAGCTTGTCAGGCGTAGCAACAGTAACTAGGGAGGGCGGGGCTTAGCGAAGGGTAAATTTCCAATCGTGTGAAAAGTCCTGGTGCTGCCCGACAGTTTCACACAATGCAGTAATTATTGAATACAAGCTGGAGTGAGTTGCACCCACATCGCCACTAAATGGCAGTGACAGTGGACATGACATGAAGGCCAAGTATAGTAACCCATCCCGCAACCTTCGTGTTACCAGTGACTCGCACCACATAAGGTGTAGTTTCCGCTCCTTCATCCTTTGGCCTCCACATGATGGACCCTGAACAGGAGACATGCCATCGCCAAAGATGAAGCGCGTGAGTGCAGGGAGACATTTCCTAAAACTACATTTTAATCATTGGGGAATCAAATGCACTTCAAGGCAAGTTGCTAGTCAAAACAGGCTAAAACTATCATGCACTGACGAAAAGAAAAGCACCAAGCCCGCAAATCAGCGAATGAATCGGCTATTCTATAGAGCTTTAGACCTTGTGACCACTCACATTTTCCAATTACGTCATTACGCAGCGCTGAGAACCTATGAAAGGGAACAGTGGAATTCCTGAACTATAATTGTTTATGGACATCAATGATTAGAAAGTATCAATTAAAGCTTTTTCAATGGCCAATATCTAGAGAGTAGAGATGTCTCTGAAGCCGAATAACTTTTTTGGAAAGGCACGGACAATGACTTCAAAGGGAATAATAATGAGTTCTACCGAATAATAGAAAAAATATTTGTTAGACAGTCACTCTTTGTGCTTGCTGGCTCGATCCACGATCTGGATTCATATTATCACAGAAGTACTGGGATAAAAGTTTATAGTTCGCATATAAACACTGATGTCTCCAGTAGTGATCAAAATAGAGTGAAGATTGAAGATAGTATCAACTACATCGTTACACCAGTAGGTGGAAACAAGCGACTGTTAAAAATGGGTTTGTCACTGAATCATTCATTCAAGAGATTCGTTAAAAAACACTGATTCATCCTATACTGAAACATGTGAAGTCTTTATGAGTGAGTCATTGAATCATTCACTCAACCATTCATAAAATGCTTCCAAAAACCAAGATACGGTGGAAAAAAAGGCTCTGTATAAGTTCTTGTTTTTAATTTTTATAAGCAATATCACACAAGCAAAAGTGGTGTTCTCCCGAATAATAGCATGTTTGCAAATGTGATATTGATTTTATACAATAAAAAAAAGAGTTAATAGGCTAATAGGTGACTTACATTTTAGATTCAATATTGTCTGTTTTCCTCTATTTTGCCATTTACAATAGTTCCGAACAGTTGCGTCTCTGAGCAACAGTTTCAGTTTCGTTTACGTTATTTTTTTGCTTTCTCCCTGAATGTATCAGCCTTTTTGAACGAATTGTTTGACTGAATGATTCAATGACTCACTCGTTAAGATAATGATTTGCCGCCTCCTACTGGCGGTTTAATATCATTTAATTTTAGCTGAGAGATGAGGATGCTGTTTTTGGTCGTGATTGTAACAATAGTTCTGGTTAAAGAGACAGAATGCGTTTGAAAAAGTGGTGAAAATCCAGCTTTTAATGTTGTTTATTTGTGTAGGTGGTGTTTTTAAAATGCTTTAAGACAAAGCATGTGTAAATTCATAAGTCGACAGCATTGCTGAGTATTTTCTCCTTAAAACTGCAGTGAACCAAAGACAGTCTCAAAAACACGCTTTGAAATCGCTGGTGTTTCTGACGTCACAAACTACCTTGTAACCAATCAGATCAACGTGTGATCGTCAACGAGTGGATCTCTGAGCTGAGTGAGTGAGTGGAGGCGGGGCTCATTTGCATATTCATAGACCTGCGAATACTAAATGAGGCAAGGGTGTCGAGTTACATTCAAGATATTATAAGGCAAGAATTTTTTTTTTTCAATGAAAAAAAAATTTAATATGTCATTTTGGTGATCAAAGATTAGTTTTAAGGCATAAAATGATTGACTTAAGGGGGACTTTAACACATTTGACTATTTCACAGAATTCCACAGATTTACCCCCAAAATCAGTCAGAAAACTCTGTCATTAATACAGTGTGCAGAGAAACAGACGCCCTCTCAACTGATCCTCGCTTAGATTAAACTTCACCCCCATCCGCCGACTGAAGGGGAGACATATTAATAATGCAAACATCATTGATCGCTCGTTGCCCTCCTCTGTGAAAGCCAAACCACACAAGACCGTTTCTGACACTGTTCCAAGTGGCGATAAATTCCTGTGAATATACTTTAGCTTTATCAGAATCCTCATACGGTTTGACCCACGAATTGACTTTTCCAGTGCGTTGTTCTTATTAGAATAAAATAGATCTAAATGTATCTAATTTAATTTTACTATTTTTTCTCCCTGACTTTTCCAAGGCATAAAAAAGAAAAAGATTCAGAATTAAAAAAGCTCTTGTGTTTCTAGGTTATCCCATGCTGTACGGTGTAAGAATCTGTAACAAAATATAACCAGATAATAATGATGCAGACGAATCAAATAAATGATCCAGGGATTCTCTCTGGATTCTCATTCTTGCAGACCAACAAGTTAAGAATAGTGTTTACAGTCAGCAGGGTTTCTCATAATCAGTCATTTTCAGATCAGACTAAAGCACTAAAGTGGCAAAACAAATAGTATCCTCTGATTTAGAAACATGCATATTTCTGTCATGGTGGAGCACTTCCATTGACTTGTGTTGTTTTTATACTGAGATGATGTATTTTATACCTGTATCTATATCTATATCTAACTTCACAAACACGTTTTTTTATTATACATTTTAATAGGCATTATTTAGTATGTTTATTAAGCTTTTTCCTCACAGGGACTATCAGCTGAAGCCCACAATGTAGATTTTACTATCCTTGTGGAGATAAACACACACACACACACACACACACACACACACACACACACACACATCCACAATGACATTGTTTACTACATCGGACAGATAAGTGAAGAGCGTAGTCAAGCGCACCACACACACACACACACACACATACACACAAAGGCCCGCGGACACACCCCACTCTCAGCGCCACACATGGAACAAAGGTGTTTCACAGCAAGAGATGCTTTAATGCTTTTGACATCATTCCGCTCACGACCGTCTTCATTTACACCATTAAATGCATGTGAAATATGAACGTTGTACATTGTATTCTTGAGTATTCTGTGTTTATATTATATGCATAATGTATATACATCATAAATTGTCATGTATATTGTGTGCAATGTTTCATATCATGAGTAGTGTGATTTATAGAGCATGTTCCTTTCAGAAACTGGTTCAAGGGAAAGCGCTGTCGATTGAGGAAAACGGGAATGAATATGAAATGGGAAGAAGCAGCTGTCAATCAAAACACTGTAATCAGCAGATGAACAGAAATATAAACTCTCATCAAAACACTTCTCCTGAACACACACACACACACACACACGCCCATCTTCACCTCAACAGACTCAGTTCAGAGAGGTCTCATAGAAACATAAGCATATCTTACAAAGCCAAGAAACCGATCCGAGTCAAAACACACACAGGTTTTGCTCCTGATCATCAGTTTCAGTGAAGAAGCGCGGCTGAAACTCCTGCGTCTGTTAAAGTAAATCACCAACTCCTACAACTCCTGTAACACTGTGAGGATAACACCAGAAGATCCTCATGTTTACCTTCTTCGGACGCCTCCTCCTCCCCGCGAGTCCGTTGAGTTTATCCGTCGCCTCCATCCTGAGACGGGCCTCAGTGTCTTCATTCATCTCAGGGGTCAGGGGTCAGAGGTCAGAGGTCAGGGGTCAGCGGATCCCTTCTTACACCTGAAGAACTCGATAGATCCAGTGCAGGTTCACTCCAGTCTCTCCGGTCTCCAGTTCACAGTGACGGGAGTAACGGGATGAAGAGCGAGGGACTGGAGAGGGGGAGTGGCCGAGAGAGAGAGAGGGTGTGTGTGTGTGTGTGTGTGTGAGAGAGAGAGGAGGGTGATGGGCTCGGAGGGAGGAGGGAAACACAATGGTGTCGCCATGGTAACAACTCACACCAGTGTTTATTAGGAAGCACAACCGGGCCAAGTTGCCACCCGTGTGTGTGTGTGTGTGTGTGTGTGTGTGTGTGTGTGTGTGTTCATATGTATTATTTTAATTTTAAACTATTTCTACATGATGGTTGTTGCACTGATTGTTGACTTTTTATGTATTTTGATTTAATTAAATAATTAAATGAGCTTTTACAGCAAAAGTTCACACGCACATATAATCAGATATAGTATAATAATATGTATATTTGCAGTGCAGTCCGACGGGAGAACTCCCTCCATCCCAGACTGGGATCGGGATAACCGGGATTGAGGAGTTAAAGCTGGAGAAACTGCTGGAACAGAGGAACGTCTCTATATAATCCTGTATAACATTAGATTATCTGAACGTTCCTCGCAAACTTTGTTAATAAAACTTCATATTTCCCTGATTTCTTTTGGAATGTCAGACTCAGAACAGTGTAACTTAACTAACTGTCTGTTTGTGTGTGTGTGTGTGCGTGTGTGTGCGCGCGTGTGTGTGTGTGTGCGTGTGTGTGTGTGCGTGTGTGTGTGTGCGGGTGTGTGTGTGCGGGTGTGTGTGTGCGCGCGTGTGTGTGTGTGTGTGCGTGTGTGTGATCTTTCCACAGAGAGATCCTGCTGATGTTAATGACGGCCTCAGGTCACAGCTCTGATAGAACATCATCACACACACACACACACACACACACACGCACACACACACACACACACACACACACACACACACACACACACACACACACACACACACACACACACACACACACACAGACAGACAGATATGCACACACACACACACACACGCACACGCGCACACACACACACACACACACAGACAGACAGACAGATATGCACACACGCACACACACACACACAGACACACACACACACAGACACACACACACACACGCAAATTTAAGAAGGACAGTTAAAGTCTTGTTAGAGTTGATCAAACACGTGCATGTTTACTTTTTGTCAATTAACCCTTAAATGCATGAATGTTCTGCTAATCATTATTACATAATACGGTCTTTATCGACTCGGGTCTATATGTACCACGGATCTGTAAATGCCACAATAGTATAAAACTCTTGTAATATTTAATAGCAATTACAAACGAATTAAATAAAGGATATTTAGCGACCTTTCAGAACTGGGAAGGGTTCAATTTGAGCAGATGTTTTTTCCCATCATCATCATTTATCTGCTCATATTCAACATCTCAACCATATCTATCGTTTTCAACGTCTTCAAAATCAATATCATCATATTCACCATCTAAAACATATCTATCGTTTTTAACATCTTCAAAATCAATATTTTGATCTCTGACAGCTCCACCAGATCCACCATCAGTGACTCTAATATTTGATTGCGTACAGAACTTGATCACTGAGTTTTACAGGTGATACCGTTTTGTTTTATGCCTGCTGTAATTATGTGTGAAACATCACGTCATCATTGTTTCAGACATCGCCACCTCGAGGAATAAAGGCGAATTGCACTTATTGAGTCATCAGAGATTCAATTGCTGCGTATAAAATAAAAACTTACACTATTACATACATCGGGTCACTAGCGACCCGAATCACCTTTTACAACAACAAAAAAATACAAAACAGACATTCTTTTATATATATATTTTCTTGTTATATTGTTTATAATGAATGTATTGAGGAATTATATATGAATAATTAGGAATATTTATTTTGTATACATAAATATTAAAGGGTAACTAAACCCTAAACCAACTTTTTTTAGTTAATGATCTGTAAGAATGGGGCTTTATTAGTACTGTTCATTGATTCGAGTAACTTTTTTGACATTTGTGTATAAAGTGTTTTAATTCTACAATATATGGTGTAAAAACGTCTGAGTGCTGCCCTCTTCAGGTTGAATGGTGGCTACTGCAGTTGAATTTTCCTATTGGATGTTTGCGGTGGTTCGTGACGCAGCGGTTGTTGGTGACGTAGGCAGGTTTCATACAGAGAGATGCGTCTCAGGTGCACGCCCCCCTCCGCTGGGCTCCGCCCACTTTTCCAGCATTTTTCAAATATTGCCAGTGGGTGGAGTCAGGCTCTGACCAGGGGTTTAGTTACCCTTTAAATACGCACATATATGTATATATATTTAAGAAATATTTGCATGTATATACTGTATATATATTTGTTAACATATTTTATATTACATATAAATATAAACATTTCATATATAAATAACACATTTTTCTTAAAAATATACATGCATGTGTGTATTATTATATATACAAAATGTTTATACACAGTAGACACACATATATTATGTAAAACACAAACATTTTGCATTTTGGATGCAATTAATAGTTGCCCAGCTAACATTTTCTTGTTATATTGTTTATAATGAATGGATTGAGGAATACTAAGAAGTTTGATGTCTGACTTTAACTAGTGAACGAGGGGGAGGCAGTGAATGACGTTCCGGGTCGATAAAGACCTGTTGCTTTTAAGGGTTAAAAAATAATCAAAACAATCTTGTTTAATGCTCATTCAACCGGTTCCGCTCGGAGCAGGTCTCAACATGTTTAATTTAATCAAATGAAATATATATATATATATATATTTAGCCATTTTGCCTTTCTGTTAAACACTGACTCCTGGAGTGATATCTGATGTGGGAAACACACACTGTAGAACGCACTAAGAATAGATGTTCATTTATTTCATTTCCAAGATTCCTAAAGTTGCCAAAGTGAGTTAGCAGTGCCAGCCGGTCCTGAGCTTTCTGGCACACAAAGGGTTGTGAGAATCGTGAATGAGAGGACAGACAGATGGGAGTGTGTGTACATCCACATCATAACCACATCAAAGATTCATTAACCCCATAACTGCCAAATCCCTTTATGAGAATAAACGTGAAAAGGCACTATCCAAACTTAAATTGGTAAAATTCAAGAATGCTTTGGAATATAGATCAAAGTTTGGTCTTGTTTTAAAGAAGACACTCAGTGGATTATTGCTGAAGTGAAAGAATGAAAAAGTTATGGAAGTTTAAATTTACTGTAAATCTAATGTACTGTACTATATATTTATTATTTTACATAAAATATATATTTTACTTAATGTTTTTTACTCTAAAGTTATTATGAAATCAAAGCTATATGTCTAACCAAGATGTGTTTCAAATTTGAAGTTGATATCACAAAAATTGAAGTTCCTATGAGATTTTGTTTAGGCGCTGTACCAAAAATATCCACCAGGTGACACACATTCCATTGAATTTTGTTTTGATGCATTCTCTTGTAACAAATGAATAAATTTCTGTTAAAAATATCACTTCTATCACAAAATATGGAACCTTGAAAATCAGACCTTTCCGACGAAATGTGTTATGTCAAGATTAGAAAAGGTTTTGATTATAAAGTTCTTAAGATATATTTTGTCAAATGAAACCTGACGACGCCCACTAGGGGAGGAGCCTGTTAAAATAATTTAGAGTACCGTGTCCATGATACCGCTACATCCAATTTCAAAACGGGTTCACAGGATGAATTTTGAGTTAGTAAGCTTTCTAATGATACCTAATTTATGAATATTACTAAAATATGTGATGTGAAAAAAGGCAATAAATAAAAGAGCACCAAGCGTCCCGTTAACGTTGACCAAATATCTAGCCTTTTTACCTAAAACTAAACTATATTGTGGCTCATGTTCAATACACATTATTATTTTGTTTTCATTTTACAGACCTGAATTTTTGTAAGATTTTTACATCAATCATCATGAAATTTGGATTGATTTACGAGCACACACCCCACAAAAAAGTATAAATTATACATCAGGAAAGTACTAATATTGGTGAATAAATTCAATGGGGCCTTGATAATTGTGTAACATCTCTTTAATTACTATAGTGCAGCTGTCATGATCTCAGACAGACACGCTGCTCAAGGTTTCGCGCGATTACATATGCATCACTGAGTCCATTCATAGACGTCTATGGGCTCAAAAACATGAAGTGCAGTCCTCGCTGCATTCAAGCAGTGTTTGAGTCACTGCATACTTAATGAGTTCCAACAGACTCGGTGTAATCACCGCTCTATACTCGCACACTCAAAAAAGTGCTTATTAAAAAATTACAAAAAGAATAATTGTATCTGGTTCATAGGCATCCAAAAATTGTTATTTTTGTGGTATGAAAGTTCATATTTAGGGATCACATAAAGGTTTGTTCAAGACTGGAGAGTGTTTGAGTGTTTTTTGGCTTGTAAATCAAAGGACCTCCAGCCTACAATCAACACCCAATCTAAGCGTTCTTACCTTGGAGTAAACCTTCTCACGACCACATGAATCAAAACACCATTTTTGATGAACCAAGTTGACTATGAACAAGTTAGAATAACTTTTGCAAGATATGCTGGAGGTTGTACTGTGCACCAAACAGGTAAATCTTAAATCAGCATAGGGATGAGGCCCGGCATTGAGAGGTTTTTCAAACTAAGCACTGGGGTGCACCAGGGTTCGGTGCTCGGAACCTTTTTTTTGTGTTGATTTTCACAAATGTGAGGCGATCTATCATCAGGCACATTGTTCATTTCATCAGAAGCATCAGTGTGAACAATATGAACAATGTGAGGAGTTCATGAACCAGAGCCCCACACTACTCCACCTCCCCCAGTGAAAGAGAGACAGAACATGTGTTCCTCCCCCACTCGCCTCCAGAGACACATCCGATATACCAAACTACACTACCAGTCATCTAACTGCTACCAAACATCCGTTAGCTGGTCTGAACTGGTTTCTCCACTGGGATGATCTAAAAACTCAGCCTTACCAGCCAGTCGTCCAGTACGTCACTGCATTTACTTATTTGGACCGACCAAATTGGAGATTTTTAGCAATTATACCCCATACTACATGGAGTGAAAGACCAAGATGTTTGTGTTTGTGTGAGTGTGTAAGAGAGAGTGTGTGTGCGTGTGTGTGTGTGTGTGTGTGTGTGTAATTACTTAACTATATTTTGGGGGGAAATTTGTACCCAGAAGTGACAAAACCCTGACAAAATCTCCAAAACCCTCCTTTAGGGACGTCCTCATTTGTAAATCTGGTATAAAAATAAAATAATTAAAGGTTTTTAATGATGTAAAAATGCAGAAAGTCAGGTTAGTGTGTGTGTGTGTGTGTGTGTGTGTGTGTGTGTGTGTGTGTGTGTGTGTGTGTGTGTGTGTGTGTGTGTGTGTGTGTGTGTGTGTGTGTGTGTGTCTGTGATGGGTAGGTTTAGGGGCCGGCTTAGTGTAAGGAGACAGAATATACAGTTTGGACCGTAGGAAAACCATTACATCTATGAAGAGTCTCCATTTAGATAGCTAATTAAACGTGTGTGTGTGTGTGTGAGGTATGAGCACGTGTCTGGGAACCTTGATCCCTGCTGGGAAACTTCCAGGCCTGGGGAAAAAGTGTTGCCATAGTGACACATTTAAGTGAATATCCATAGCAACTGCCGCTGAAATGCCCGGTCAATATAATATAAGCAATATTAGGGAAAATATTGAAGGGGGAGACTGTTGTATTTATATTAGGAGAAGATGATAGGATGAAGGTTTTTATCTGATAATTACATTGAAAACGAAAAACGATGTGTGGAATCATTTGTGTGTGTGTGTGTGAGAGAGAGAGAGAGAGAGAGAGAGTGTGTGTGTGTGTGTGTGTGTGTGTGTGTGTGTGAGAGAGAGAGAGAGAGAGAGAGAGAGTGTGTGTGTGTGTGTGTGTGTGTGTGTGTGTGTGTGTGTGTGTGTGTGTGTGTGTGTGTGTGTGTGTGTGTGTGTGTGTGTGTGTGCGCGTGCGTGCGTGTGTGTGACATTAATAAATTGAAGCCGTTCTATCCAAACAGTAAGCACAATTATGTAATTTCCTCTAAACAACAGACTAATAAAATCAATATTTCATGAACAGTGTTTCATGGTCAGTGTTTGTGTGATAGTAGTAGTAATCCACAAGAGGGCAGCACTGCTTTCTCTTCACACTAAAATCATTATTACCATATTTTACATTTAGGACCTATTTTTTTCTTTCTTTCTTTAACATATGACATTGCATCTAAAATGTAGCACTGATGGTCTCTCAAACAAACAAATCAAATTATTATTATGATTATTATTATTATAATAAATGTTGAGGATGATTGTTTAGTTGTATGAGCACTATTATGGTGATCAGTGTACCGGTTGGACCCTGTTCAGATAAAACTCCTCCAGCTCTTACAGTTCTGTTTCGTTCTTACTGACCACCAGAGGCAGTGCTTCCCACTGAATATTATCTCTCTTTGTCTTCATGCACAGGTGAGTCGAATAACAACAAAATCATCACATGACCAGGTATGTCATGGGGAACCCCTTTATTTAACCCCGTGACATCCCGCAAACTGTCCCTATAATGTTCTCGCATACGTGCAAAGATTGCAGGTTGAAGGAAAACTTTCAATCAGAATACCTTGGATTCCGTCTTGCACAGCCTCGTAACAATCATTTTAGTTGGAGCCGTGCTTGTGGTCCTCCAGAGGCTGTGGCGGATTGAAGACAATCTTTACTTTGTTGGACACATCTGTTTATTCCGGTCGCTGCCAGAGCACGGTAAGTTGCTTACATATGCACCAAAGATTGTTTCGTTTATGAAACGTATATGAGTGGCATCTCAGAGTGGTTTCACTCCATAGAAAAGCCATACAGTGATTAATTATCGCTAACAGAAAGAGTGTGTGCGCTCCAGGAACAACAATACAATCTTTTTGTATTGTAAATTGTATTGCACTGCATAGCTGGTTGTATTCACATTGAGCATTCAATTTAGGTAAGTAATATTTTTAAAGATTACATATCCTTACACATGTAGCTATATACATTATTTAATTGTTTTATGTTTGTTTTTCTCTTATATAGGTATATATATTTTGCAGTTGAATCATATAACAAGTGTTTTCGCTCAAGTGTTTTTCTGTACTGCTACCTGGTACTTCTATTAACAGTGAGCTAAAGCATTAGCAATAATTGGGCTGTTTAAAAAATAAAATAAAAAAATTATTCTTTCGGTACCTTACTGTTATAGGATTTTATAGTGTTCTTGCTCGGGCTTCAGTAAAGCACTGCTGTGGCAGTATGGAACAGCTTAGCCTGACCAGCACTGTGAGCAGGGACACTTTACAGCAGGACGATGGACATGACTGCTGTCCATCCTGCTTAGGCTTGGATCATTTGAGGCAGGGCTTCACTGAGGATGTCTATATGAATTGTAGCACCATGGCGTGAGAGCAGAGAACTTCCAGGCTAGCTGCAGTAGCGGGACTCTTGACCTCAGATGCGCCTTGGCAGGTAAAAGTGGCGGCTAAGCGAAAAAGGGTGAAAACAGTAAGTGTCTCCACCAGTAAGAGATACAGTATAATATATATAAGGAGGATTCTTTAGCCAATAAAGTGGAGGTTTTGACCTCAGAGTTTGCCCAGATTAAGTCCTTAATACTAAATCTGCAACCAAGGGAGGTACCATCACAGATGTTGGGAAATCCCAGTAGGAAATTACCCATTCCAGAGGAGGATGTGCTGTATCGGAATTCTTATCGGAATATCCACTCTCAGTTCTCTCATGATGACACTCAGACCATGGCACATAGTTCAGGTGAATGAGTGATGAGACAAACCCTCCAGATTGCGTTGGCACGCTTAGGCCTGGACACTGCCCCTTGTCAAGCCAAGTCAAGTCACATTTATTTATATAGCGCTTTTTACAATACAGATTTTTTTGGAAACCTGGGCAAGCCTCAAAAGCAGTGCAATTGGCTCTGAAGCACTTTGGTCCGGCCCTACTGAACCGCCATATTCTCATCAGAATGGACAATACATTAGTGGTATGTCATATCAACCATCAAGGCGGCACGAGGTCCAGCCAGTCTCTGAGAGTAGCATGAGACCTTCTGACATGGGCCTTCCCTCGGTTCGTAAGCGTCAGGGCGATGCATATACCAGGAGTGTCGAATGTGGTGGCAGACTTCTTGTCTCACTACAGACCTTCGCCAGGAGAATGGAAACTCAATCAATAAGTAGTTCAGATGATTTGGCAACGATTTGGCAGAGCACAGGCATAGAGATATACTCTTTGCCTCGGAGACCTTGACCCACTGCCCCCTGTGGTTCTCCTGGACAGAGAAGTCCAGCCCGTTGGGTCAGGATGCACTTGTGCATGCTTGGCCAGATCTTCTACTCTGTGCTTTTCCCCCGACCCCCTTAATTCTGCCAACTCTCCACAGAATACTTCAAGGGCACCACAGGATGCTCCTAGTGGCACCGAACTGGCCAGGCAGACCTTGGTTCCCAATGTTATGCAGGCTTCTTAAAGGGGAGACCTGGAGCCTACCCAGGAGACAGGACCTGCTCCTTCGGTTGCAGGGGCAGATTTGGCACTCAAGCCCAGATCGTCTACAGCTCTGTCTGGCCGCTGAGGAGCCAGAATTACTGTTGAAGTCTTGTGATGTTAAGGTACAAAACACAATCCTGTATTCTAGAGCACCTTCCACCAGGAATATCTATGCTTGTAGGTGGAAGCTTTTCACTGATTGGTGTACACCAAGAATGTTGGTCCCAGAGCACTGCCCTGTGCCAATGGTGTTATGTTTTCTGCAGTCCCTGCTAGACAACAACAGGACACCCGCTACCCTAAAGTTATTTGTGGCTGCAATTTCTGCCCAGCATGTAAAGGTAAATGATCAATCACTAGGGTCACATATTGTAATCACTTGATTTCTAAAAGGTGCTCAGCGATTGCACCTTGCCCCAACTGTTAGGGTGCCTTCATGGGACCTCAGTCTGGTTTTAAGAACACTTACACAACACCCCTTTGAGGCAATGGAGCATTGTGACCTGAAGTGGCTCTTAAAAAAGACTGTATTGCCTTTTGGCAATAACGTCAGCCAAACGCGTTGGTGAGCTCCACGCATTGTCAACCAATACGTCCTGTATGCGTTGAAATGCGGATGGAACAATGGTGACATTGTGGCCTAACCCCTCATTCCTACTCAAAAGGCTCTCAACATCATTTAGGAATCAACCAATTGAGTTGGTAGCACTCAATCGTTCCGTGTCTGACACACAAGATGGCAATCAAACTGAACAATTATGTCCAATGCTGAGAGCCACAGAAAAACTGCAACAGTCAGACCAACTCTTTCTCTGCGACGGCAGGTCAAGAAAATTCGACGAGAAGTATCTCAACATCTTGGGCAGCATTAAAAGGTGTCCCTCCAATGGACATTTGTGCAGCGGCTAATTGGTCATCCACTGATACCTTTAACAGATACTACAGAGTTAATGTGCTATGGTGCTATGGAAGTGGCAAACCTGTTGGGACCCTCAACTTCAGCTTAAGGTTAGGAGTACCCTCCTCGTGACCTTGAGCCATCCAGTGTAGAGCACTGCCTCTGGCGGTCATTATGAACGAAATTGAACGAGAGTTATGTATGTAGTTCTGGATGACCACCAGAGCTCCCTGTTACTCGGAGTCTCACTAGAAGATTCTGCAGAGACAGTTTGCGGGATGTCACGGGGTTAAATAGAGGGTATACCCATGACATACCTGGTCATGTGATGATTTGGTTGTTATTAGACTCGACCTGTGCATGAGCAAGAGAGATAATATTCAGTGGGAAGCACTTTGGCGGTCATTCAGAACTCATAGAACCGAAGTTACATACGTAAATCTCGTTATGTTCAGTTGGTTTTAGTTTTCATGGACATTCAGTTTGTTGTCATTAATTACGTCTTCCTTTGTTTGATTCCTGCCACTCCTTTGTTATCATGGCCACCGTAATAATGATTTTGTTTGTTTCATCTGTGTATTGTCAATTATCTTTAATTGTGTCAATTGTGTTAATTGTGTAATACAGAGCCTTGAGGGACTCCTTTGTTAATAGTTAGAAGCTGAGATAATTGTTCAATATGTACATGTTGGGATCTACTAAATAGATAATTAGAGAACCAAGATAAAGTTAAATTAGATGCGCCAATAATACTACATAATCTGGTTTACAGAATAGAGGGATCAACCGTATCAAAAGCTTTAGCTAGATTAACAAAAATAGCTGCACAAAATTGTTGTGTATCTAGAGCATTAATATCGTTCATAACTTTTACAGCTGCTGTAATGCAACTAAATGATGAACGAAAACCAGATTGAGCAGATATTTAAGATGGAAAACACTTGAATGAATCTCAAAAACTCCAGTGTCATCATTTTCTGTCAGAAAAAGTGAATGGGATTCGTGAACTGTGTGTCCAAAGTCATTTGTTCCGTTGTCTAACTGGCGCTGGTGACCAACTGAAGCTGAAGTTAGTCAGTGGGAAGGAATTCTGACAAACACAAGAGCCGGGAAGAAGGCTTGGTTTTACAGTGAAGAGGACAAGGCTGAGTCTTTGTTCCAGAAGGAACCAACAAGGAGCCATTCACACACACACACACACACACACACATACACACACTGTACTGCACTGCTCATGAATGCCCGTGTCGAACAAAACAAACGCAGTCGCTCTGCGAACTTCATACGTGGGTTGTGGACAATTTGAGATATTCCTGATTAAAAAGGTCCCAAAGGCGAGGATAAAATCACATAATAAACCCCAAACTAGCCCAGATCCCACTTCATGACGAGATGCCAGTTAAATATACTTTTTACACATGGGTTTATATGTTGCCTTACAAACTTACATTGTTTTAAAATCTCAATTCGTAAAGAAAACTTTCAAGTATACACTTCAAAGTGTACTTTCATAAAAGATTGGCTAAAAAAAGTATCTCAGACAGCAACATAGTGTCCGGCCCAGATCCGGCCCACCTCTGGGTCATGTGGAATCCACCGGATGGTACCGGATGTGGGCCGGATCTAGGCCGACACTATGTTGCTGTCTGGGATTCAACTAGCAAACTATCAGTATATAAGTTCACTTGTAGTATAGTTGCAGTACAAATGAAAAACATAGTTGTGTACTCACCGGACATAGATAGAATACAGACCCTTGAAAAGTGCTGGATGTGGTTAAGAAACTGCATATAAACTGCAAACTGTATATATAGATTTGGACCCTGTCCTAATTCACTTTCATTGTATGGTAAGAAGAAAATCAAAGTGTTTGGGAAACACAGGAGTCGAGTAAACGATTACAGAATTTTATCTTTTTGCTGAACTATTTTTTTGAACTTAGATCGGGTTGAGTGAATGATTCAATGACTCACCCATAAAGACTTCACCTGTTCCAGTACAGGATGAATCAGCGTTTTTGAACAAATCTCTTGAATGAACGATTCGATGACAAACACATTTTAAACAGTCGCATGTCGCCACCTACTGGTGTAACGATGTAATGATACAATCTTCATTTGAAGCGTCAAGTTTCTTTCCAAAGGTGATTTACTCTATTTTAAACACTGATCTATACATCTATACAAAATATCTATACATGACAACGGCTCTTTCCGAATCAGAACACAGATCTGAACGTTCCTGTATCTGGGTAAGCAAATTAATGCCATCAATCAAAAGTCATATTTACTGGATTATCGGAAAACACCCTCAGTCTGGTCCCTGTGCATTAATCTGAGCTATGGGAAAACAATAATTAAGATTCCATAGTTTCATAGTGTGTGTGTGTGTGTGTGCTCCTGTGCTTCATCACCTGCTGAAACCCACATGACTCACAGATTAGCAGATTTAACCCTTCAAACGCAAAAGCACTAAAGTACTTTTGATGAAGTACACAACATCTGAGTTGAGATCTAAGACACAATCAGTGTACCACCAATAGTTATTTCCTAAATTCTAAGATTAATTAATTTACTTCTACTGCATAATAACATCAGCGTGAAAAAGAAAGAGATTTTCCTTTTTTTGGCATTGAAAGCATTCTTTGAAAATTGAGTCAATAACAATAGAACCCCATTAAAGTTTATATACATTTGTTGGCTTTACAAGCTGACCTTCACCGTCACAAAGATATTAGTGTTCAAGTAGCTCGAGAATGGAAATGCATCATATGTGCGCGCGCGTTAGTAAAGTCAGTGCCCGCGCTGCTCTACCTGTGCTGTCGGACACGCGCTCTCTGGTGCTTTAGGCGAAGACATGTTCCTCTCTGTTTCTCTCTGTTCCTCTCTGAGGATCTTCAGGCTCTTCTGCTGCGTTCATGTCTTCAGCTGGATCAGCACACACACACACACACACACACACACACACACACCACAGAGCGAGAGCGTGACTTTGGTGGGAGATATTTGCCCTCACATTGGACGGATAGCAGTTGCATTCAATTCCCTCGTTTAACTCTTTCCCTGTCAGCGGTTTTTTAAAAAGTTAATAGACACCGCCAGTTTTTTTTTTTTTACAAAACTTTCATGGCCCCCAAAATATTTTGTTGCCTGAGTATCTGAACATGCACTATGTCAAAAGAAAGAACAGACCCTCTACTTTTTATTCGCTTCATGCTTTCTTTTTATCAACACTTGAATGTGGGCAAGTTTAATAAAAAACAACATTTTGAACCAAAAGCTGAGAAACTCATGTTTTTATAAAAGACAGATCGAAAGTTCCCCTGTACAATCAATAATTGTATCCCTTAAAACTCATCTTTGATCATCAAAATTACATATTTAAATGTTTTTTTCCTGGAAATGTTTATTGTCACGCCTTAAACTATCTTGAATGTAACTCGACACCCTTGGCCTAGTAGGCTATACATGGTTCAATGAATATGCAAATTAGCCCCGCCTCCACTCACTCAGCTCAGAGATCCACCCGTTGACGATCACACGTTGATCTGATTGGTTACAAGGTAGTTTGTGACGTCAGAAACACCAGCGATTTCAAAGCCTGTTTTTGAGACTGTCTTTGGTTCACTGCAGTTTTAAGGAGAAAACACTCAGCAATGCTGTCGACTTATGAATTTACACACGGTTTGTCTTAAAGCGTATTAAAAACACCACATACACGTATAAATGATTTTCACCACAGGGGGACAATTTGAACATTTCCAATCAGGTGAAAAAAATATAGCTGATTTACATTAGAACATATAAGATGTCAAAATGGAACCTGCTAATACCAAGAAAACAATTACAAAAATTCAAATAGCAAAAATGTAAAGGTAAAGTACAATATAAGCCTATATCACGCCATTGATTTTGTAAAAAACAGGCAGTTTTTCTCAGAAGCGTTTTTTTTTCTTATCGCAGCGTCGAGCGGCTACAAAATAGCGGAAAAAATATCACAAACTGTAAGTGAATGATTTCATAATGCTTCTTCTGTAAATGAGGTTTTATATGGATAATGTTTTTATAACTCTTACTGGTGTGCAATAGCGAGTGGGCGTTGACACGGATTCCTGTGCAGTGACGTTAGCCAATCAGAACACTGGCAAGCCTTAAAGGGGCGGCGCCTTAAAAAACGCATCATCTCAGACAGAGGCTCAGAATAAAGACTGAAAAATAATCCACATGTTTTTTTGTGTGTGCAAAATCTTTATTAACTTTGCAAGTGAACCACAAGGAACATATGACATGAAGGTGACTGCTTTCTCACTGACTCTGAATGAATGCCAGTGTAGATCTACTGTGTTCGTGTGTTTACAGCTATTACAAAAATGTAATGAAACTTTAGTTTGGCTGACAATTCCCCGGAAAAATTATGATAGCTTCGACTTTTTCAAGTTTAAACCATCACATAAACTAAACATGTCAGAGAAAACACTTTTACTCAAAACTTTAACATAAATGATGAAAAACAGTTGTCTAACAGCGCTTCACACGTTCTGTTCTTGCTTTACTTTGGATACACAATATTGAGAAGACACTGAACTGATGATTCCTTATGTAATAATTATCAGTATCGCGATAAAAGCTTTATTATGCGATATAAATGCAAATGTATCAGAATAAGGGTCATTTTTATCTATAGTTTTGCGTAATTGCTCAGTATTTAATAAAGCTTTTAAAAGAAGAAACAGTTCGATGGAACGGAGAAACAAAAACACAACAACCATTTCTAAAGTCGTTTAATTTCCAGCAGTTAAAAAATACACAGTTGAGAAGAAATGAACAAAAAAAACCCAGAAACATAATTTAATAAAACATGCTGTCCACACGTTCAAAATATTTCAAAAATGCAATTTTTCATAGTTAAAGGGACAGTAATAACCGTCTCTTAATAACTCGTGTGCTCATTGCATAATCCTGCGATATGAACTCCTGTAATATTTAACACACACTAAATGTTCTTCACTGAAGAGCATTTCTTCAAGGCATATTATTATGACATAAATAACAGTGTATGAAATATACAGTTCGGATACAATATATACAAATGCATCCATAACTTGTCAAGATGTAATACTATATTTTATTGAATTACAGAAGGTTTTACTCTAACCTTCACTTTAAATATATCGTCATACATAACTAGTGTAATAATTAGTATGCATATATTTTAGCTGAACATGCGAGCATAATTAAAGAGAGGGCATTAATAATAACGCTCAAGTTTATAAGATTAAAAACTAAGGCACATTAAAAAAATGTTTTTGGCTCAAAAACTGCAGCAAACTTGAAGGACATTAAACATAGTCCATATATAATAACTACTTAATACTTCATATACATCTTCTGAGACCAACTCGACACCTTTATTATTATAGGTGACTAAGAAATGTTCCGATTTATAATATTGATGATTTGGTAATTATATGAATATAAAAAAAAGCAATAATAATATTGACAATCATAATAGGTGGATTGATTGTCTTTACTTAATCATGTGAAGTGTTGCTGTTTTTATGCATGTTGAAGTGGAAACAGGACAGATGTTATACATGTATTATATAATAAAATAAATCATTGAGCCAAATTTGATGAAAACATTAATTATGATTAATGTTCTTCAGTTCTAAAACACAATAAAAATGCTAAATAATAATGTAAAACAGCGGATGTAAAACCCTGCTACTGTATCTGTGCAGTCCCAGAAACTATGAGCAAAAACATCAAGGATGTTGAGTAATGTCCATTAGAGTGTGTGTGTGTGTGTGTGTGTGTGTGTGTGTGTGTGTGTGTGTGTGTGTGTGTGTGTGTGTGTTAATACTGGAGTTTCCACAGACTGATCTGCTTATCCAGACCTCCAGTGATGATGGAGCTGCACTGATCGTTCATCCACACACACGTCACTGCACCTGCAGGAGCACACTGGGGTTAGGGAGGAGCATCATCACTACACAGGCATCATCACTACACATGTCCCCTACACGGGCATCATCACTACACAGGCATCATCACTACACATGTTCCCTACACGGGCATCATCACTACACATGTTCCCTAAACAGGCATCATCACTACACATGTTCTCTACACGGGCATCATCACTACACATGTTCCTGTGTAGTGATGATGCCCGTGTAGGGAACATGTGTAGTGATGATGCCTGTGTAGTGATGATGCACATGTTCTCTACACAGGCATCATCACTACACATGTTCCCTACACAGCCATCATCACTACACATCACCTGCACAGGGCACTGCACTCTAGAACGTTCTCTACACAGGGCACTGCACTCTAGAACATTCCCTACACAGGGCACTGCACTCTAGAACGTTCTCTACACACTACACATGTTCCCTAAACAGGCATCATCACTACACATGTTCTCTACACGGGCATCATCACTACACATGTTCCTGTGTAGTGATGATGCCCGTGTAGGGAACATGTGTAGTGATGATGCCTGTGTAGTGATGATGCCCCACATGTGTAGTGATGATGGCATCATCACTACACAGGCATCATCACTACACATGTTCCCTACACGGGCATCATCACTACACAGGCATCATCACTACACATGTTCCCTACACGGGCATCATCACTACACATGTTCCCAACACAGGCACCATCACTACACACGCTCTAGAACGTTCTCTACACAGGGCACTGCACTCTAAAACGTTCCCTACACAGGGCGCTGCACTCTAGAACATTCTCTACACAGGGCGCTGCACTCTAGAACGTTCTCTACACAGGGCGCAGCACTCTAGAACGTTCTCTACACAGGGCGCTGCACTCTAGAACGTTCTCTACACAGGGCGCAGCACTCTAGAACGTTCTCTACACAGGGCGCTGCACTGTAGAACGTTCTCTACACAGGGCGCTGCACTCTAGAACGTTCTCTACACAGGGCGCAGCACTCTAGAACGTTCTCTACACAGGGCGCAGCACTCTAGAACGTTCTCTACACAGGGCGCAGCACTCTAGAACGTTCTCTACACAGGGCGCTGCACTCTAGAACGTTCTCTACACAGGGCGCTGCACTCTAGAACGTTCTCTACACAGGGCGCAGCACTCTATAACGTTCTCTACACAGGGCGCTGCACTCTAGAACGTTCTCTACACAGGGCGCAGCACTCTAGAACGTTCTCTACACAGGGCGCTGCACTCAAGAACGTTCTCTACACAGGGCGCTGCACTCTAGAACGTTCCCTACACAGGGCGCAGCACTCTAGAACTTTCTCTACACAGGGCGCTGCACTCTAGAACGTTCTCTACACAGGGCGCTGCACTCTATAACGTTCTCTACACAGGGCGCTGCACTCTAGAACGTTCCCTACACAGGGCGCAGCACTCAAGAACGTTCTCTACACAGGGCGCTGCACTCTAGAACGTTCCCTACACAGGGCGCAGCACTCTAGAACTTTCTCTACACAGGGCGCTGCACTCTAGAACGTTCCCTACACAGGGCGCAGCACTCTAGAACGTTCTCTACACAGGGCGCAGCACTCTAGAACGTTCTCTACACAGGGCGCAGCACTCTAGAACATTCTCTACACAGGGCGCTGCACTCTAGAACGTTCTCTACACAGGGCGCTGCACTCTAGAACGTTCTCTACACAGGGCGCAGCACTCTAGAACGTTCTCTACACAGGGCGCTGCACTCTAGAACGTTCTCAACACAGGGCGCTGCACTCTAGAACATTCCCTACACAGGGCGCTGCACTCTAGAACGTTCTCTACACAGGGCTAGAACGTTCTCTACACAGGGCGCTGCACTCTAGAACGTTCTCTACACAGGGCGCTGCACTCTAGAACGTTCTCTACACAGGGCGCTGCACTCTAGAACGTTCTCTACACAGGACGCTGCACTCTAGAACGTTTTCTACACAGGGCGCTGCACTCTAGAACGTTCCCTACACAGGGCGCTGCACTCTAGAACGTTCTCTACACAGGGCGCAGCACTCTAGAACGTTCTCTACACAGGGCGCTGCACTCTAGAACGTTCTCTACACAGGGCGCTGCACTCTAGAACGTTCTCTACACAGGGCGCAGCACTCTAGAACGTTCTCTACACAGGGCGCAGCACTCTAGAACGTTCTCTACACAGGGCGCTGCACTCTAGAACGTTCTCTACACAGGGCGCTGCACTCTAGAACGTTCTCTACACAGGGCGCAGCACTCTAGAACGTTCTCTACACAGGGCGCTGGACTCTAGAACGTTCTCTACACAGGGCGCAGCACTCTAGAACGTTCTCTACACAGGGCGCAGCACTCTAGAACGTTCTCTACACAGGGCGCTGCACTCTAGAACGTTCTCTACACAGGGCGCTGCACTCTAGAACGTTCTCTACACAGGGCGCAGCACTCTAGAACGTTCTCTACACAGGGCGCTGCACTCTAGAACGTTCTCTACACAGGGCGCAGCACTCTAGAACGTTCTCTACACAGGGCGCTGCACTCAAGAACGTTCTCTACACAGGGCGCTGCACTCAAGAACGTTCTCTACACAGGGCGCTGCACTCTAGAACGTTCCCTACACAGGGCGCAGCACTCTAGAACTTTCTCTACACAGGGCGCTGCACTCTAGAACGTTCCCTACACAGGGCGCAGCACTCTAGAACGTTCTCTACACAGGGCGCAGCACTCTAGAACGTTCTCTACACAGGGCGCAGCACTCTAGAACATTCTCTACACAGGGCGCTGCACTCTAGAACGTTCTCTACACAGGGCGCTGCACTCTAGAACGTTCTCTACACAGGGCGCAGCACTCTAGAACGTTCTCTACACAGGGCGCTGCACTCTAGAACGTTCTCTACACAGGGCGCTGCACTCTAGAACATTCCCTACACAGGGCGCTGCACTCTAGAACGTTCTCTACACAGGGCTAGAACGTTCTCTACACAGGGCGCTGCACTCTAGAACGTTCTCTACACAGGGCGCTGCACTCTATAACGTTCTCTACACAGGGCGCTGCACTCTAGAACGTTCTCTACACAGGGCGCTGCACTCTAGAACGTTCTCTACACAGGACGCTGCACTCTAGAACGTTCTCTACACAGGGCGCTGCACTCTAGAACGTTCCCTACACAGGGCGCTGCACTCTAGAACGTTCTCTACACAGGGCGCAGCACTCTAGAACGTTCTCTACACAGGGCGCTGCACTCTAGAACGTTCTCTACACAGGGCGCTGCACTCTAGAACGTTCTCTACACAGGGCGCTGCACTCTAGAACGTTCTCTACACAGGGCGCTGCACTCTAGAACGTTCTCTACACAGGGCGCAGCACTCTAGAACGTTCTCTACACAGGGCGCTGGACTCTAGAACGTTCTCTACACAGGGCGCTGCACTCTAGAACATTCTCTACACAGGGCACTGCACTCTAGAACATTCCCTACACAGGGCACTGCACTCTAGAACGTTCTCTACACAGGGCGCTGCACTCTAGAACGTTCTCTACACAGGGCGCTGCACTCTAGAACATTCCCTACACAGGGCACTGCACTCTAGAACATTCCCTACACAGGGCGCTGCACTCTAGAACGTTCTCTACACAGGGCGCTGCACTCTAGAACGTTCTCTACACAGGGCGCTGCACTCTAGAACGTTCTCTACACAGGGCGCTGCACTCTAGAACGTTCTCTACACAGGGCGCTGCACTCTAGAACGTTCTCTACACAGGGCGCTGCACTCTAGAACGTTCTCTACACAGGGCGCAGCACTCTAGAACGTTCTCTACACAGGGCGCTGCACTCTAGAACGTTCTCTACACAGGGCGCTGCACTCTAGAACGTTCCCTACACAGGGCGCTGCACTCTAGAACGTTCTCTACACAGGGCGCTGCACTCTAGAACGTTCTCTACACAGGGCGCAGCACTCTAGAACGTTCTCTACACAGGGCGCTGCACTCAAGAACGTTCCCTACACAGGGCGCTGCACTCTAGAACGTTCCCTACACAGGGCGCTGCACTCTAGAACGTTCTCTACACGGGGCGCTGCACTCTAGAACGTTCCCTACACAGGGCGCAGCACTCTAGAACGTTCTCTACACAGGGCGCTGCACTCTAGAACGTTCTCTACACAGGGCGCTGCACTCTAGAACGTTCTCTACACAGGGCGCTGCACTCTAGAACATTCCCTACACAGGGCACTGCACTCTAGAACGTTCCCTAAACAGGGCGCAGCACTCTAGAACATTCTCTACACAGGGCGCAGCACTCTAGAACGTTCTCTAAACAGGGCGCAGCACTCTAGAACGTTCTCTACACAGGGCGCTGCACTCTAGAACGTTCTCTATACAGGGCGCAGCACTCTAGAACGTTCTCTACACAGGGCGCTGCACTCTAGAACGTTCTCTACACAGGGCGCTGCACTCTAGAACGTTCTCTACACAGGGCACTGCACTCTAGAACGTTCTCTACACAGGGCACTGCACTCTAGAACATTCCCTACACAGGGCACTGCACTCTAGAACGTTCTCTACACAGGGCGCTGCACTCTTGAACGTTCTCTACACAGGGCACTGCACTCTAGAACATTCCCTACACAGGGCGCTGCACTCTAGAACGTTCTCTACACAGGGCGCTGCACTCTAGAACATTCTCTACACAGGGCGCTGCACTCTAGAACGTTCTCTACACAGGGCGCTGCACTCTAGAACGTTCTCTACACAGGGCGCTGCACTCTAGAACGTTCTCTACACAGGGCGCTGCACTCTAGAACGTTCTCTACATAGGGCGCTGCACTCTAGAACATTCCCTACACAGGGCGCAGCACTCTAGAACGTTCTCTACACAGGGCGCTGCACTCTAGAACGTTCTCTACACAGGGCGCTGCACTCAAGAACGTTCTCTACACAGGGCGCTGCACTCAAGAACGTTCTCTACACAGGGCGCTGCACTCTAGAACGTTCTCTACACAGGGCGCTGCACTCTAGAACATTCCCTACACAGGGCGCAGCACTCTAGAACGTTCTCTACACAGGGCGCTGCACTCTAGAACGTTCTCTACACAGGGCGCTGCACTCAAGAACGTTCTCTACACAGGGCGCTGCACTCTAGAACGTTCTCTACACAGGGCGCTGCACTCTAGAACGTGTGTGTGTGTGTGTATGTGTGTTTACCTGAGTGAGTGGCAGGGATCTTATGAATGACTTTCAGGTGTGTGTGTGTCTGTGTGCGTGTGTGTGTTTACCTGAGTGAGCAACAGGGATCGTGTGGATGACTTTGAGGTGTGTGTATGTCTGAGTGTGTTTACCTGAGTGAGCAGCAGGGATCTTGTGGATGACTTTCAGGTGTATGTTTGTGTGTGTGTGTTTGTTTGTGTGTGTGTATGTGTGTGTGTGTGTGTTTACCTGAGTGTGCAGCAGGGATCTTGTGGATGACTTTCAGGTGTATGTTTGTGTGTGTTTGTTTGTGTGTGTCTATGTGTGTGTGTGTGTGTGTTTACCTGAGTGTGCAGCAGGGATCTTGTGGATGACTTTCATGTGTGTGTTTGTGTGTGTGTGCGTTTACCTGAGTGTGCAGCAGGGATCTTGTGGATGACTTTCAGGTGTGTGTGTGTGTGTGTTTGTGTGTGTGTGTGAGTGTTTACCTGAGTGTGCGGCAGGTATCTTGTGGATGACTTTCAGGTGTGTGTGTGTGTGTGTGTTTGTGTGAGTGTTTACCTGAGTGTGCGGCAGGGATCTTGTGGATGACTTTACTGCTGAGGAGGTTCCACAGACTGAGATCTCCTGACGTCCCTCCAGACAACACAGTGTTTCCATCCCAGCAGAAGCACCTAAAGGAACAACACAAGTTACACAACTCCTCGACCCGAGACACTAAGACTTTTATATATAAATAACACATTTTTCCTAAATTAACATGCATGTGTGTGTATTTATTTTGGACTCAGCTCTAGTGTGTGTTCTGGTCACCTCTGCTCCTGCTCGGCGTGTACAGTAGCGATGAGCATTCCTGTCTGCACATCTGTCACCGCCAAACACGAGTCCTCGCCAACACTCAAGATATGCCTGCTGTCTGAACACACACACACACACTGTTTGTGAAACCACACAAGACGGACACAAGCACTCACTCACTCGCACACTCACTCGCCCGCACACTCACTCGCACTCATTCGCACACTCACTCGCACACTCACTCACTCGCACACTCACTCGCACTCATTCGCACACTCACTCGCACACTCACTCACTCGCACACTCACTCACCCGCACACTCACTCGCACTCATTCGCACACTCACTCGCACAATCACTCACTCACTCGCACACTCACTCGCACAATCACTCGCACAATCACTCGCACACTCATTCGCACAATCACTCGCTCGCTTGCTCGCACTCACACGCTCACTCGCTCGCTCACTCACTCGCTCACACACACTCACTCGCTCGCACACTCACTCGCTCACTCGCTCACTCACTCACTCGCTCACACACACTCGCACGCACGCACTCGCTCGCTCAGACACACTCGCACGCACTCGCTCGCTCACACACACTCGCTAGCACGCTCACTCTCACCCACTCACTCACACACACTCGCACGCTCACCCACTCGCGCACTCTCACTCGCTCACTCACTCACTCGCTCACACACACTCGCACGCACGCACTCGCTCGCTCACACACACTCGCACGCACTCGCTCGCTCACACACACTCGCTCGCACGCTCACTCTCACCCACTCACTCACACACACTCGCACGCTCACCCACTCGCGCACTCTCACTCGCACCCTCATTCGCACACGCGCACACACACACACACACACACACACACGCAGGCACGCGCACACACACACACACACACACACACACACACACACACACACACACACACACACACACACACACACACACACACACAGACACACACACACACACACACACACACACACACACACACCAGGACTGAAGGCCAGCTGGTGGATCCTCCCAGTGTGGCAGGTGAGCTGGTTGAGTGGCACAGGACTGGTCAGGTCCCACACAGTGAGGGTTCCCTCTTTAGTGCCCGTGGCCATCAGTGTTCCAGCAGGGCTGAGGTCTAAAGAGTTGACCTGCGCACACGTGCACAACATTAGATAAACGCGCACAACATTAGATAAAAGTTAACATTTCAGAACACAAAATAATATAAAGCCATTTTTTTGTTACAAACAGGTTACAAACAGGAGAAGAAAAGGAGTGTCCCAATTCACATACTTATGCACTGTTGTATGCTGTTTATTAGTATCAATAGTGTGGGTAGCATGTACACACTGAAAATTCCTAATAGGAATAGTGCACTTTAAATTAGGGATCCACGATACATCATCCACCATATCGGTATCGGCCCATAAGAAAATTTGACCGATATATTAAAGCTGATAAATAATGTATTATTTCCTTCAGCTGAGACACTTCAGATGCTGTTCAACATGATGATTTTGAGTTGCTTGAAATATGATTGAAATCACTTCAAAAAAGGAAACTACAGTAAAGTGCAACATGTGCAGCGCAAGTGTGTCATATCGGCTACATAAAATTATCATGAGAACATCATTATGATTGTTTGCTTGAGATGTGGGTTTTAATCGTGAGACTTTTGTTTTTGTAATCTGTCTCTCAGAAATTATATAAAAACTTGATTCAGATTTATCGGCCAATATATCGGTTATCGGTTTTCAAATATAAAGAATTATCGGTTATCGGCCAGAATGTTCATTTCGGTGCATCCCTAGTTTAAATAGGCAAGGCAAGGCAAGGCAAGGCAAGTTTATTTATATAGCACATTTCATACACAATGGTAATTCAAAGTGCTTTACATAGAAGAAATTAAAATAATCAAAAGAAATCAGAATAATTAAAACAGTTTAGAATAAAAGATAAAATACAGAAATCAGAATAATTAAAACATAAAATAAAATACAGTGCAAACAGTCGGACGAACAGTGGCACAGTGCTCATTCAGTAAATGCACAGCTAAACAGATGTGTTTTGAGTCTGGATTTGAATGTGACTACTGTAGGAGCACATCTGATCTCTTCTGGAAGCTGGTTCCAGCTGCGGCTGGCATAGTAGCTAAAAGCAGACTCGCCATGATTAGAGTGAACCCTTGGTATTTCTAGCCGATGTGATCCTAATGATCTGAGTGATCTGTTGGGTTTATATTCACTGAGCATATCTGCAATGTATTGAGGTCCTAGGCCATTGAATGATTTATATACCAGTAATAATACTTTAAAATCAATCCTAAATGTAACTGGCAGCCAGTGTAAAGACCTGAGGACTGGTGTGATGTGTTCATATTTTCTGGTTCTGCTCAGAATCCTAGCAGCAGCGTTCTGTATGAGCTGCAACTGTCTTATGGTCTTTTTGGGAAGGCCAGTGAGAAGTCCATTACAATAATCCACCCTACTGGTGATGAAAGCATGCACAAGTTTTTCTAAGTCTTGACTGGAAACAAAGCATCTAATTCTTGCAATATTTTTCAGGTGATAATATGCTGATTTAGTTATTGCTTTGACATGACTACTGAAACTAAGGTCTGACTCCAGAGACACACCCAGATTCCTGACTTGATTTTTAGTTGTTTGACCCCTAGACTGAAGGTATGCGTTCACCTTGAGAACTTCATCTTTGTTTCCAAACGCAATGACTTCAGTTTTGTCTTTGTTTAACTGAAGAAAGTTTTGGCACATCCAATTGTTTACTTCATCAATGCATTGGCAAAGGGAGTCAATGGGGCTGTAATCGTTAGGCGATAGGGATAAGTAGAGCTGTGTGTCGTCTGCATAGCTATGGTAAGCGATTTGGTTCTTTCTCATTATTTGGCTCATTGGGAGCATGTACAGGTTGAATAGGAGTGGCGCAAGAATTGAGCCTTGAGGGACTCCGCATGTCATGGATGTCCACTCAGACTTATGGTCTCCTATACTCACATAATAACCTCTGCCTCCTAAGTATGACCTGAACCATTTTAGGACTATCCCAGAAAGCCCGACCCAGTTTTCCAGCCTGTCAAGAAGTATTTTGTGATCGACAGTGTCAAATGCAGCACTGAGGTCGAGTAGTACCAGCACTGATAATTTGCCTGTATCAGTATTTAAGCGAATATCATTTATTATCTTTATGAGCGCGGTCTCTGTACTGTGGTGCGGTCGGAAACCAGATTGAAAATGGTCAAAGTATCCATTCGAGCTTAAGAATTTGTTCAGCTGATTGAAGACAACTTTTTCAATGATCTTGCCTATGAAAGGAAGATTTGAGATCGGTCTATAGTTGTTTAATATGGTCTTATCCAGATTGCTCTTTTTCAGGAGGGGCTTGACAACAGCAGTTTTCAGGGAGGTCGGAAAACTCCCAGAGAGAAGTGAGGCATTTACCACTTCTAGGAGATCTGCTTCTAAGCTGTGTAACACATTTTTGAAAAAAGATGTGGGAAGTGCATCAAGGGCGCAGGTTGATGTTTTTAGTTGCTGTACGGTTTCTTCCAAAATTTTGCCATCAATTTCTTCGAAATCAGACATAGTGGCTACTTTCTCGTGCTGTTGTCTGATCTGCCTGACCCCAGCGCAACTCAAGGATGAGCTGATCACCTTTCTGATATTATTGATTTTCTCAGAGAAGAAAGAAGCAAACTCACTGCACTTTCTCACTGAGAGCATTTCACTGGGAATCTGGCTTGGGGGGTTTGTCAGTCTCTCTACAGTAGCAAAAAGAGTGCGCGTGTTGTTTATATTGCTGTTTATAATATTTGAGAAAAAAGTCTGTCTAGCTTTGCTTAGTTCCTTATTGAAAGCATGGATGCTGTCTTTGTAGATGTTATAATGGACTACAAGTTTTGTCTTCCGCCACATGCGCTCTGCTTTTCTGCATTGTCTTTTCATATTTTGCACTGCTGTTGAGTTTCTCCAAGGTGCTTTTTGTCTGCCACTCTTCTTCCTGACTTTCACAGGAGCAATATCATCAATTACACTCTTAACTTTTGAGTTAAAAGAATCAAGGAGAAAATCAACAGAGTCAGCAGATATGCTTGGTGTTAAAGATATAGCCTTCATAAATAGTACACTAGTGTTCTCATTTAAGCATCTCTTCTTGACAGACACAGATCTAGCTTCAATGGCTGGAGAGATCAATATATCAAAGAAAATACAAAAATGATCAGACAGTGCTACATCCTTAATAACAATTGATGAAATGTTTAGACCCTTACTGATAAGTAAATCTAGAGTGTGTCCACGATTATGTGTGGCTCCATGTACATGCTGAGTCAGATCAAAAGTTTTTAAAACAGTTTTGATTTCTTTTGCCATATTGTTTTCTGCATTATCTATGTGAATGTTGAAATCTCCAGCAATGGCAAAGCAGTCAAACTCTGAGGAAATAGAACTTAACAGTTCTGTTAAGTTCTCAGCAAAAGCTGGAGAGTATTTTGGAGGCCTGTAAACAATGATAAGTAAAATGCGTGGAGCACCTTTTAACACAATACCCAGATATTCGAAAGACGGGTAATTCCCAAATGATATTTGCTTACATTGATAGACATCTTTATAAAGAGCAGCTAAACCTCCGCCTCTTCTGACAGCTCTGCAGACACTCATAAAAGTAAAGTTAGGAGGGGCTGTTTCATTGAGGACTGTTGCACTGCAACTTTCTTCTAGCCAAGTTTCATTTAGCAACATAAAATCCAGGTTGTATGTGGTTATTAAGTCATTGACTAAAAGTGATTTATTTTTAAGTGAGCGGATGTTTAAAAGTGCTAACTTAACAGTCTTACTTTTTGTCCCCACAGCAATCTTGGTATGTCGTGTGATAGGCACCAGATTAGATGGGTTTGCTGTACGGCTTTTGAAGGCCTTAGACTTTCTATCATGTAATTGAACAGCAATAGAAAAAGATACAGGCACACTGGGTTCCCGCTTGTTCTGTAAACATTTGAGAAAGTTATTGTTATCATAGCGGGGACCCGACACATATCACTGAGAGCTGGTATCAGTTGTTTTTGGTTCACCTCGAGCCGCCGGAGGAGGGTGTGGGCCCTGGCGCTGTGGCAGAGGCCGAAGAGCTCTCACAGGAGGAGGGGGAGGACGAGCTGGGCCCGTAGGCTTTGGTGGTTGTGGGGCCTGGCGTTTTTTGGTTGGTATCTGGGGGCTCGCAGCAAAAGAGTGGGATAGTCTAGTTCCAGCGTGCACCAGTTGTTCCATTTTCTCTGAGAAGCACAGAAGTGGAGATGCTGGAGAGAGTGATAATGTTTCCAGTGAGAGTGATTTTTGCTCTGGTGTTATTGGAGGCTGTAATATGCTGTCCTGGTTTCCCTGGCTGTTTTCCAGAAAGTCGTCCTTGGGTGCTGTATATTGGAGCAGTGCTGGTATGTCACAGTCTGTCTGTGGTGAGCTCTGTGGGCAGGGCTCAGCTGAGATTGTGTCCGTGAGCAGAGGTTGTTGTGGCTGAGTGGTGTTATCACTGTCCTTGTGTGAAGTGTCAACCGCATGTCCATTCAGGTGCTGAAGTGAAATCCTGTGGTCATTCCTACTGTATCCAGGTGTGAGTGTGCCATTCAGGTTGAGTGGATTGGCACACACTACAGAAGGATGACGGAGGGAGAAGTAGATATTGTCCTTTAGCACTCTTGAACCAAGTTTGTTTGGGTGGCGGCCATCCTGTTGAAACAGTTGCCTCTGACTCCAGAAAAGATTGAAGTTGTCAATAAAGTTCACTCCTTTTATATTGCAGGTTTTTTGCAGCCATGTATTAAGCCCAAGCAACCGTGAAAACCTGTTTGTTCCTCTTGCTGGGAGTGGTCCACTGATGAATGTTTGAACTTTCAGTCTTTTAAGTGTTTCAAAAAGTTCATTGAAATCCTTTTTAAGAAGTTCCGACTGCTCTTTATGAATATCATTCTTCCCCACATGAATGATGAGTCGATTTGCAGTCTTATGTTTCATCAGAATGTTCTGAAGTTCCCTGTTTACATCAGATGTTGTTGCTTGTGGAAGGCAGCACGTTGTCGTATCCCTGCTATTAATGTTTCTGATTACGGAGTCGCCCACTATCAGAGTCCTGGGCTCGGATGCACTGTGAGCTGAGTGCGGCTGTCTGCTCGACCTTGAGCCCCAGTTAGCATCAGTGTTAGCTACTGGCTGATTCTGTCTGTGTGTGATCACATTCATCAAATTTGGGGATTCCTCATTCATTAATACTTCAAATCTGTTCTCAAGATGTATAGGCGGTGGTAGGAGACCAGTGTTTGCAGTCCTTGTCAGAGCCGTATCTGGGGTAGAGGATGCTACTGCAGTAATATGTGATGCTCGTGACAATCTGATGTCTCGAGTGCCTTTGGGTCTCGCACCCTGTTTGTGCCATCGATTAGTAAGTCGATTGGCTTGTTTCTCTACACTCAGTATGGCCTGTCGAGAAGCACTAGATTCATGGGACTCACCGGCTGTATGCTGAGGACGTCCATGACGAAGCTCTGTTGTGTGTTCCGTCTGGTTTGGTGGTCCCGCAATTAACTTTGTTTCAAGAATTGCAATCCTTTGTAAAAGTCTGTGGCAGTTGGAGCAGCAAGTAGATTCCAGAGGAGGCATTTTCTTATCCTTATGAATGTAGGCAGTTGTGTTTTCTCTTCCCCGGAATGTAAGCTTTCAGTGGGAGGCTGGTTGAATAAAATAATTCTGCTTTTTTTTGTAGTAATCCAAACGTTTGAGCACTGTGCTGATTTGCTGAAGTTAAAATTAGGTGATAAAAGGCGATAAAATATAGAAATATAAAAGCGATAGAGCAAAGCGCGGAGCAGTAAGCGAGAGCGTCCGAACAGTAGCTGAGCAGGAAGTAGCTGTGTTTTAAATACTAAAACAAAACACAGAAAAACTGTGTGGAATGTTGAACACTTCATGCACTCGACTGTCACAGCTTTATAAAGTTCATACACTACACTGTTGAGTGCATAAGTGTACTATTTTTTGAATTATTATATTTTAAATTCTAATCACTTAATTTTGTGTGCAACACTGCATGACTTACACTATTAAACATCTGACCTTTTCTAAAACTGTGGCATGTTACAATTTATATAACATCAGCATGATGGGAAGACTTTACAGTGCATTCATCAAGCTCAACCAATCAATATTTTTAAAGAAAATCTTTTCTCTGATATTAATAAAGAACAGAAAATCGGACTTAAACCCAGTGCCATGATATGGACAAAACTACAAACTTCTGGGATATATAGTTGTAATATTGGGGCAAAATGGTGTTATTACGTCATATTTGCCCCAAATCAAAGTTAATAAACAGAATAAATTTACTTAGTGTAGCGAAGCTGAAGTATTGTGCGTTTTTCAGCATTAGGTTTGTATTCTTGTTGCTTGAATAAAGTCTATGCTTCATATAGAGAAATATAATAATGTAGATCACTCTTATTCTCTCAGTTTGAGCCGTTTTATCAAACGACTTCAAACTTTGATGATTTCTCGTCCGCTGGGATCTTTAATCACAGCTATTGTCTCGGTCACATCATACGATCGGCCAAGAAATTATCTTAAAGGATTCAAGAAAATCTCCCAGTGTAAATAACGGGTTTAGAGACTTCGGTAACACTTTACAATAAGGTTCATTAGTTAATGTACCATGAACTAACAAGAGCAATACATTTGTTACGGTATTTATTAATCTTTGATAATGTTAGTTAATAAAAATACAGCTGAAATGAGATTAATAAATGCTGTAGAAGTATTGTTCATGTTAACTAATGAACCGTATTGTAAAGTGTTAACGAGGCGTTCTATCCGTACTGTTGCACAGCTTTCTGAAAAGTGCCGAACACAAATACTGTGTGTGTGTGTGTGTATGTTGCAGTTTTTGGAGATTGGTCACACACACCCCGGCCTCGTGCTCAAACTCAGCGAGCGGATCGAACCCGCTACGTTTGTTACTGGACACGTCGTCTGCTACACACTTCCAGATCTGTGGGAGGAAAACAGAGAACGCAGACCGTCAACACTTATTATAACCGTATGCAGAGAAAAGTACATTAGTTGGCATGTGTGTTAACGTTTTACTAACGTGTTATGATGCATTATACATTTCATAAATAGTTGTAACCAAAGTCAAAATGCATTATAATGGTGCTGGGCAACGATTAATCGCATCCAAAATAAAGTTTGTGTTTACATAATATATGCGTGTATGGTGTTTAATTATTTTGTATATAGATATACAAATAAGTACACACATTTGCATGTATATGTTTAATAAATATTTGCATGTATATACTGTATATATATTTATACATATTATTATTATATACACATATAAAATATGAAATTTGGTACACAGAGGACAGTCTGAACAAGAACCACACCAAATGTGAAGTCTCTAACTCATTCCCTCTAGCGCCACCAACTGTCCAAAGTTGCACTTACGTTTGTGATAATAACTTTGAAACCAGAAAGGCTGCAAACAACATTTGTCCAATTTTCACCAAAATTGGCTCAGATTATCTTCAGGCCACGCTGGAAAAAACTTATTAAAAGCTTTTTGATAGACCCAACTGTTTTCCAATAATGTGCAAACGGATTCGACGGTCAGGAGATATGAAAATTGCCTATTTTTGCTTATAACTGCTGAACGGTTTGTAAAAATCATAAAACTCTCTTTTGATTCAGTGCAGATTATTGAGTCAAACATTACCCAACAATACCCAATTTTCCCATATTGACCATTTTGCTGTCGGCCATCTTGAATTTTGCTGTAAAATTCTGTATTTTATGAATATATTAGCATATTTTTTACGAAACTCGCGGTGTCATCGGCATCATGCACTGAATACTCGAAAAGTAGAGACAACAAAAATATAAATTCTCATAGCTTTTGATTAGTTTAGCCTATTTTAATAAAATTGGTCTTGATTGATTCCTTGAGTCACACAGAGAACAAGGACACCAATCATGGTAACAGCGCCACCAACTGGTCAAAAGTTATGAGCAATTAAATCATATTACTAGTGATTATATTCATATATCTTCATCTGTTCTGCCTGAAATAATCTAAAAATGTCTTTAATTACTCATTGTAGCAGTTGGTGTGAAACTCATAACGGATGCCTTTTTGTGTTCGGCTCACAACAAACAAACAAACAATCAAATTGTGTTTTAATGCATTACACTTTCTAAAAGTGTGTTCAATAAATAGATAAGTATTATAATGTATTATAACTGTGGTTACAATTATTCATGAGACCACAAAATGCATAATAAGGTGCATCACAAGGCATAATCAATGCATTAAAATACTTTTATAATGCATTATATATTAAGATTTAAGCAAAGTGTTACCGAATATGCAACTATAATGTTTTTGAAGATGTTCCTGAAATTTGCATTTATTCATTTAGTAGACGCTTTTATCCAAATGTTTAAACATTTAGCACCAAGTAAACAGGTTTAGTCATCCTTAAATGTTATGCAAGAAAGCAAACTTGGCAGAACTGAATGAAAAGACCTTCACAGTCGAGTCCCAGGATGCCGTGTAAAGTTTGTCGTCCTTCCAGCAAATATGACTAACTGCATCATCATGACCCATCAAAGTCTCCTGCCTTCTTCCATACGCTATTGAGTAAAAATACCTAGAGCACACAAGACAGGGATCCAAGTGTAGGTAAAGAGGACAAAAATGTGTTAAATTGACTTAAGAATTACAGGGATATGATTATGGTTACTGTATAAATCTTACACGTTATTGTCCCAGGACGAGCACACGACGATCTCATCATCCGGCAGCATCAGACAGGAGGACAGCGCCTTGAGTCACATTTCAAGAGTGTGTTTTAGGTAGAGCTCAAATAAGGTTTTATTTAATGTGGCTGATGTATACAGGGGCTCCAGAAAGCATTCGCCACACTTAAAGGGATAGTTCACCCAAAAATGAAAATTCTGTCAGTAATTAGGCTCACTAATGGCCGACGCTGGTCATGTGGGTTATGTGTGTGACGGGTCTTTCGGGGTTGGAACAACATGAGTAAATACTGACAGAATTTTAATTTTTTGGGTGAACTATCCCTTTAAATTTCAAGCATTCTCATAAAGGCAGTGAATATGTCCTATTATGGCCTTTTACGAAGTCTTGATTTTGTTTTTTTGGGGTGTACTAGAATGTGTTTTCATGCTTGATTGTTTAAAATCGCATTATTTTTCACATATACTACTACATCAATAATGTAATGTTAGTTAGCAGGCTAAGCTTTGCCCTTCGTTTACATCATAGGTATCACAGCAACTACATAGCGCTTATAATTGGAACTGTTAATAGAAAACACAACCACAAATAATAAGACATGCTTGCTTACAATTTGTGATTCATTGAAAACATATTGTCCCAAAAAATGGGAATGGCTCCGTCTTTCAGGAAAAGCTTTTGTGGTTATAGCCTGCATTGAACTCTCTTATGGAAGCTGTTCTCCGTAAAATGTGAAGCGGTTGAGGTTATATTGTTCAGGAACAGTTTAAAATAAACTTCAACCTCTCTAAGTTCGTCAGCCTTAGGAAAGCTTTTTCTGGGGTGTAAAAAACAGCGACAACAACTCTTCCTCTTCTCTAAAGCAGCCCATCATGGCCTAACGCCCTTTGTTGTGTGTTCCCGGGGGCGGGGCTTATGTAAATTTTAGGGTTTGTGATGTCACTAACCCGGGAGGAAGCTTGTGTAGTTCCTCCCGGCCGTTTGTTGTAGTCCTTAAAAAGCGATTTCTGTAAAAGTAAATATCTTCCTTTGCTTTGATCTTTGAGCGTCGTAACTTTGCCGATGTTGTTTATGCTCAAACAGCAACATTGCACACTAGCTAAAGTTAGAAAAGCGAAATCAAAATCAACTCACTCACTTTTCAGCGCCATTGGTTCCGAATGTAAACTATTAATTTCACAAAATATCATTTAACTTTAATGACACTACAAAAGTGAATAGCAGTCACAACAGTTCCGATACAACCATAGATATATAAGTTCAATACGCGTCATGTGACTAAACGTGTAATTTTCGAATACCTCCGTTTTAACGCGTACAACAGCTTTTCAAATTTACCAGCTTGGGAGAGTCTTCAAAAAGCTGTTTTCACTGTACAAAAACTGTAGTTGAAAACCATTGGGTGAAAAAATTTTATAATGAGCGCGTCCAATGCAATTAAACAAGATTAATTTTTAAGTGTACTTTTTGGGGCCACTGCGTCTTCGCTAAAGAGCTTACCATGTTGGAGAAGGACACGCTTCTTTGCAGGCCATTCTCTCTGGAGAACATCTTTAGTGTAGAGTCTACAAGAGGATAAAATATGTGTTAGTTCATGGTAGACATATTAGCAATGTGCTAATGTATTGCTAATACATGTTACACATATTAACAATGTGCAAAGTAATGCTAGAAACATGTTAACAATGTGCTAAAACATGTTAATATGCTGAAACATGCTAACAATGCGCTAATTAATGCTCACAACGGTGAAAGCATGTTAACAATGTGCTACATAATGCTAGCAACATGCTACAAATGTATTAATCCATGCTAGCAATATGTTAGCAATGTGCTAATTCATGTTAACAATGTGCAAAGTCATGCTAGAAACATTAACAATGTGTTAAATCATGTTAATAACATGCAAACAATGTGCTAATTTATGTCAGCAACATGCTAAAACATGCAAGCAATGTGCTAATTTATGCCGGAACCATGACAACATTGTGTTAAATCATGTTAACAACATGCTAGCAATGTGCTAAATAATGCTACAAGTGGGTTAATTCATGCTAGCAATGTGCTAATTCATAGTAGAACCATGCGAGCAATGTGCTATATCATGTTTGCAACATGTTAAAACATGCTAAGAATGTGCTATTTTTTTCTATAAACACGAGGAACATGTTAGCATTGTGCTAACATTATATTACAGTTCTGAAAAATCTATCTCAGATGATTTTATGGCAGCCTTTCACTGACTTGAGACTAAATAACGGAGTGATTCCTGACCTTGAGAAGTGGAGAAGATGGCATCTCCACTGAGGGTCACAGCAATGCCTGTTACTGCCCTGCAGAAGCACAACACCAGCGTCAGAACTGCTCTCGCTAACCATCTGTGCTCAAACACACACAACTACACCAACAGATACTCACTCCTTGTGTATTTTGTGGCAAGACTGCAATACAAGTTTGTTCATGTTACTCCAGGCCATTTTCCTGCTCTCCTCAGTCAGGTCCTCAAACGAGTCCGTACCAGGAGACACTGTATTTCAGATTAAAACAGAGTGAAGGCCTTTAAAATACATTTATTAAGTGAGAATAGTGCCAGAAGGCGCATGTCATAGTGTGTAACTCCCTATAAATACACACAGAGGCTTTCAGATTCGCTAGTTGTTGTTTTTTTAGACATCATTTCTTACTTTTATTAGGTTTTGCATTTTGATTTACATTTAGAAATTCTAACATACTAATTTTTGTCAAGGTTTAGATATTTTTTTGTTTGATCAGTATCAGGTTTTGCATTATGATTCAGGCAGCACGATATCGAAGAAAAATGCGATATTAAATAATGTGATATTCGATATGCGATACGATAATTCTTATTGTGTGTAAAATAAACTTAAATTATCTTTAGAATATATTTAAAATTATATAACCTACATGTGTGTTTCACATTCTTTTTGTGACAAGAAAACATCCCTGCAGCTTCTGAAAGTGATCATCAGTGTTTTACTGTCGCATAAGAAGTGTTATTTTAACATCAGTGTAAAGCACAGGGTTCAGGGTTTCAGCTTATCCTACATTAGGTTTAGTTAACAACAGAAACTGAATAACCAAATGTAAAAATAAAACACTGCTTCGTTTTCACTGTATGAATTTAAAATAACCTGATTCTTATTAAAGCTACATAAGTTATTCAGCCGAGAGCAGTGAGTGATTTTCACTAGACCCCGTTGCGATATGCATATCGCGATATATACATATGTGATGTTTCGATCATTTCTACATATTGTGCAGCCCTAATTATGATAACAATCAAGGAATTGAGATTAACCCCTTCATTGCGGTGTTTTTTTGCATCATGGCTGATTTGTAGTTCGCACAAACAAAAGATTCTCTGAGTTATCGTATTTTTTTGGTATTTGTCATGCATTTCCTATGTCAGTCATTTTAGACCACAAAGATACAGTACCAAAGTGTTACCCTCCACCCCCCATCCTTTAACATATCCGAACCGTGTCCATGATTTTCACATGATGTTCACATAGTAGGGGTGTAACGATACACGTATTCGTATTGAACCGTTCGGTACAAACCGAACGATACGTTGGACCATTTTTCCTGCCAACCAAAAACCACCACAACGTTGCGCAACATCAAATTGCAAACGTAATGAAAGTGGAACGTAACTCATTATTTTGTTCTTCACGGACCGTTTATCAGTTCGGACCATCAACGTCTGTGCAGCGCGAGCCGATCGTGATCAAGCGACACTGTTATACACAGCGCTGGGAGATCCAGTAAACACAGCATTTGAATTCGCCACTGAAGTAATAACATCTCTGCGAGATCTAATGAGAATTAACGGATCTAGTGAGAATTAATGGATCTAGTGAGTTATTAATGGATCTAGTGAGAATTAACGGATCTAGTGAGTCATTAACGGATCTAGTGAGAATTAACGGATCTAGTGAGTCATTAACGGATCTAGTGAGAATTAACGGATCTAGTGAGAATTAACGGATCTAGTGAGTCATTAACGGATCTAGTGAGAATTAACGGATCTAGTGAGTCATTAACGGATCTAGTGAGTTATTAACGGATCTAGTGAGAATTAACAGATCTAGTGAGAATTAACGGATCTATTGAGTTATTAACGGATCTAGTGAGTTATTAACGGATCTAGTGAGTTATTAACGGATCTAGTGAGTTATTAACGGATCTAGTGAGAATTAACGGATCTAGTGAGAATTAACGGATCTATTGAGTTATTAACGGATCTATTGAGTTATTAACGGATCTAGTGAGTTATTAACGGATCTAGTGAGTTATTAACGGATCTAGTGAGAATTAACGGATCTATTGAGTTATTAACGGATCTATTGAGTTATTAACGGATCTAGTGAGTTATTAACGGATCTAGTGATATATTAACGGATCTAGTGAGAATTAACGGATCTAGTGAGAATTAACGGATCTAGTGAGAATTAACGGATCTAGTGAGTTATTAACGGATCTAGTGAGTTGTTAACGGATCTAGTGAGTTATTAACGGATCTAGTGAGTTATTAACGGATCTAGTGAGAATTAACGGATCTAGTGAGTTATTAACGGATCTAGTGAGAATTAACGGATCTAGTGAGAATTAACGGATCTAGTGAGAATTAACGGATCTAGTGAGAATTAATGGATCTAGTGAGAATTAACGGATCTAGTGAGTTATTAACTGATCTAGTGAGTTATTAACGGATCTAGTGAGAATTAACGGATCTAGTGAGAATTAACGGATCTAGTGAGAATTAATGGATCTAGGAATTAACGGATCTAGTGAGAATTAACGGATCTAGTGAGAATTAACGGATCTAGTGAGAATTAAGTGATCTAGTGAGAATTAAGTGATCTAGTGAGAATTAACGGATCTAGTGAGAATTAATGGATCTAGTGAGAATTAACGGATCTAGTGAGTTATTAACTGATCTAGTGAGTTATTAACGGATCTAGTGAGAATTAACGGATCTAGTGAGAATTAACGGATCTAGTGAGAATTAATGGATCTAGTGAGAATTAACGGATCTAGTGAGAATTAACGGATCTAGTGAGAATTAATGGATCTAGTGAGAATTAACGGATCTAGTGAGTTATTAACTGATCTAGTGAGTTATTAACGGATCTAGTGAGTTATTAACAGATCTAGTGAGAATTAACGGATCTAGTGAGAATTAACGGATCTAGTGAGAATTAACGGATCTAGTGAGTTATTAACTGATCTAGTGAGAATTAACGGATCTAGTGAGAATTAAGTGATCTAGTGAGAATTAACGGATCTAGTGAGAATTAATGGATCTAGTGAGAATTAACGGATCTAGTGAGTTATTAACTGATCTAGTGAGTTATTAACGGATCTAGTGAGAATTAACGGATCTAGTGAGTTATTAACGGATCTAGTGAGAATTAACGGATCTAGTGAGAATTAATGGATCTAGTGAGAATTAACTGATCTAGTGAGTTATTAACGGATCTAGTGAGAATTAACGGATCTAGTGAGAATTAACGGATCTAGTGAGAATTAACGGATCTAGTGAGTTATTAACTGATCTAGTGAGTTATTAACGGATCTAGTGAGTTATTAACGGATCTAGTGAGTTATTAACGGATCTAGTGAGAATTAACGGATCTAGTGAGAATTAACGGATCTAGTGAGTTATTAACGGATCTAGTGAGAATTAACGGATCTAGTGAGAATTAATGGATCTAGTGAGTTATTAACGGATCTAGTGAGAATTAACGGATCTAGTGAGTTATTAACGGATCTAGTGAGTTATTAACGGATCTAGTGAGAATTAACGGATCTAGTGATATATTAACAGATCTAGTGAGTTATTAACGGATCTAGTGAGTTATTAACGGATCTAGTGAGAATTAACGGATCTAGTGAGTTATTAACGGATCTAGTGAGAATCAACGGATCTAGTGAGTTATTAACGGATCTAGTGAGTTATTAACGGATCTAGTGAGTTATTAACGGATCTAGTGAGAATTAACGGATCTAGTGAGAATTAACGGATCTAGTGAGTTATTAACGGATCTAGTGAGTTATTAACGGATCTAGTGAGAATTAACGGATCTAGTGATATATTAACAGATCTAGTGAGTTAAGGGATCTAGTGAGTTAAGGGATCTAGTGAGAATTAACGGATCTAGTGAGTTATTAACGGATCTAGTGAGAATTAACGGATCTAGTGAGTTATTAACGGATCTAGTGAGTTATTAACGGATCTAGTGAGTTATTAACGGATCTAGTGAGAATTAACGGATCTAGTGAGTTATTAACGGATCTAGTGAGAATTAACGGATCTAGTGAGTTATTAACGGATCTAGTGAGTTATTAACGGATCTAGTGAGAATTAACGGATCTAGTGAGTTATTAACGGATCTAGTGAGAATTAACGGATCTAGTGAGTTATTAACGGATCTAGTGAGTTATTAACGGATCTAGTGAGAATTAACGGATCTAGTGAGTTATTAACGGATCTAGTGAGTTATTAACGGATCTAGTGAGTTATTAACGGATCTAGTGAGAATTAACGGATCTAGTGAGTTATTAACGGATCTAGTGAGAATTAACGGATCTAGTGAGAATTAACGGATCTAGTGAGAATTAACGGATCTAGTGAGTTATTAACGGATCTAGTGAGTTATTAACGGATCTAGTGAGAATTAACGGATCTAGTGAGTTATTAACGGATCTAGTGAGAATTAATGGATCTAGTGAGAATTAACGGATCTAGTGAGTTATTAACGGATCTAGTGAGTTATTAACGGATCTAGTGAGTTATTAACGGATCTAGTGAGTTATTAACGGATCTAGTGAGAATTAACGGATCTAGTGAGTTATTAACGGATCTAGTGAGTTATTAACGGATCTAGTGAGAATTAACGGATCTAGTGAGTTATTAACGGATCTAGTGAGAATTAACGGATCTAGTGAGTTATTAACGGATCTAGTGAGAATTAACGGATCTAGTGAGTTATTAACGGATCAAACAGCGCTGACGTGGAAACCAGGAGAAACATTGTTCCATGAATGAACTAGTTATAGGATTTAAGTCCACAGATCAGAAACATTCACCATGGGTTTACTGTAGTAACACTCACTGTAACCATGGAAGTTTGGCAGGAGTAGTAAAATGCTTTCAAGTATGTCACACATCTTTTCCAGCACTTCAAAACTTAAATATTATCATATTTAAAAGTTATTTTTAATGTGATGACCAAAACATTATTTGTTCATCCTTCAAAGATCAACCCCATTTATAAAACTAAAACTTTCAAGATGTAGGGAAACTCACACTTATTTAAAATTAAGATTCTTTTAATAGGAAATTTCTCTGGTATTTCTTTTTGCTGTATCGAAAACGTACCGAACCGTGACACCACTGTATCGAACCGAACCGTGAATTTTGTGAAGCGTTACACCCCATCACATAGCTAATGCGACAGAAATCATGAGCCCTTCTTTATGAGATAAGATGAGTTGGTACCCGGCGAGAGCTCGCAGCTGCTGAGACTGACGGTCGCTGACAGGTTGTGGAAGCGAGGAGTGATCCTCTGAGGATGAGGAGTGATGAAGAGCTGCCGTGGCGTCTGGCCAAACTCCAGTATCTGAGTTAGCATGGCTATTTTCTGATCCGGGTCCTCAATACTGCAGAAACACACACACACACACAAACACACTGACAAAATGTACACTGACAAATACAAAACACAAAGAAAAATCAAAACGATGAGCTATTTAACCCTTGTGCATCAATTTAAAAAAGTTACACTAAGGTCCATAGTGCACAAAAACGTGTCAAAAAAACTCACTTGGGAGCACACACTTACGTTTGGTCTCATTTTAAAGAAGACCCGTGGCAGATTATTGTTGAAGTAAAAAAAAAGTGAAAAAGTGAAACCAAAAAAGTAGAGGTTTAAGTTTATGAAAATGATATATGAACAATATTTTATATAAAATATATATTTTATGAAACATGTTGAACTCTAAAACTGCTTAAAAAGAGGAAAAAAAGCCATGAATCTAAACAAGTCGTGTTCCAAATTTGAGGGTGATATCTCAAAGAAATGAGAAAGAGTGGTTGGGTTTGGGATTTCAAACCACACACACACAAACACACACACACAGACACACACACACACACACACACACACACACACACACACACACACACACACACACACACACACACACACACACACACACACACACACACACACACACACACACACACACACATAGCTGCATCATTTATCCAATCGGCTCTATAATATGCATAAGCAGAAAACAGGAATAAAGCGAGTATTTGCTTTACAGGCCAAACCTGAGAAAATGGAAGATTTTTATTGTGAAGCCTTGCTAACAGAATAAAAGCCCCAGAAGAAAAAAACCCTGAAACAAAAGGGTTTCAATGGGGACATTTCTGTCCTTAAGGTCCTGAGAGGAACTATTTTGTGTATCTAGTGCAAAACAGATTTCTTAAAGTAATTTGGGGTGAAATAGTAAAATTCCAATAAAAATACACACCTGTGCCAAAATACATGGAGTTGGCATTAACTCAGGCAAAATAATCAACAACAAAAAACTGAAAAAGACAAAAATGGCCATAAAGTCGCACAAGGGTTAATTAGAGAGAGAGAGATTTTAATTTATTGAGGTTACCTATCGCAGTCAACTCCTCCCTCATATGTTAACGGGTGGAAAACTGTAATATAGCAGACATAAAATAATATGAATAACATACTAATTTTCATATTGTATAATATCGGTGTTATTTTACCGTTATGGCTGGCCACGGCCTCGCTGCCCTTCTGCTTATATCCGAAGATCAGATCGATCCACTCGTGCAGGTGTTCAGACACACACTGACTCTCCAGAGCCAGACGCTGTTTCTGCAGGAAGTCATCCGGGTCTGCGTATGCACATGTGAAACAAACGTATTGTAGTGTTAGAGAGAAATAAAGTTACATGTTGGCTTGACAAAGCCGTGTCTAAAAGTTAATAAGCTTCCTAGCATGTTTAATCATGATACTAGCCAGTTTTAGCATGTTGTTAGCATGTCTTAGCATTATTTTGCATTTTGCTCACATGTTTGTAGCATGTTTTTACACACTGCTAGCATCAATTAACATGTTACTAACATGTCTTATCAATTGCTAACATGTTTTAGCATGTTGCTAAAACAATTTAACATGCACTTGCATGTTTAAACACACTGCTACCACAATTAAGCATGTTGATATTGTTCTATCAGATTGATAGCTTAATATAACATAATTTAACACATTGCTAGCATTACTTAGCGCGCTGCTAGTATGATTTAACTTGGTGGTAACATTTTTTAACACATTGCTAACATGATTTAACATGTTATTAACATGTCTTACCAATTGCTGACATATTGCTAATATTTTTTAGCATGTTGCTAAAATGAAAGAGCACATCGATAGCATGATTTAACACATTGCTAACATGATTTAACATGTTGCTAACATGTTTTAACATGAATTTTGCATGTTAGAAGAATGTTTAAACACGTTGCTAGCATGATTCAACATGTTGCAAACATTATTTAGCGTGGTGCTAACATGTTTTAACATGTCCTAAGCTAGTTGCTAGTTACTGTATAAAAGATTTGGCGCCTTCAAAGAAAGTCTATGGGATTTTCCATAGTTTTGATCATCTGTTTAGTGAAAACCGTAAGTCTGAATAAGATTTAATAGTGAATTTGCCCCATATCTTGAAATGTTTAGCTAATAAGACTGATAAAAGCTAATATTCTTTAGATATCTTAATATGAACATTTTCCCAATCAAAGGGACTATAGGTTTAAAGAAATACCTGGTTCAGTCACTAGAGGGCGTGTTTTACATGCAATTACATCATTACCGCACGGCACAAGCTGATTGGCTCTGCTGATCCTGCAGCCAATGAGAAGCTTTCTCACATTTAAATGTACCATTTGAGTGTTTGAGTTCCTCTGAGCCCCTCCACCTCCCCAGCTCCACCTGCCTAGATCTGCTACAGGATTCATGTCTATTCACGCAGTAGCTGCATATCTTGCCGTCTTTAATGGCGTGCGTGATGTCATTGAGAAGGCGGAACTAGCGACTAACTTACAGAAACAAAAGCGTAAACGAACAATGGCTACATAAGAGATGTGTTTTGTATCGGCAGTCTTGTTGTCAGAAAATATACTCAAAATATATTGAGAAGAAATGATTGATTATCGCGTCCCAACGCACATTGTCGTTTTCGAATCACGATATCAAACGGATCGTGCCAAAATCGCATCATAAGAGCGACAGAAGAGCGAATGTCAAGTCAAGTCTCCTTCATTATAAAGCGCTTTTAACAGTATAGATGTTTCAAAGCAGCTTTACCGTGATAATAGAGATTACAGTAACAGAGATTGTTTAGGCTTAACAGCAGCTCATAGAATAAAGTTATTGTCCAGCTAAAGTTAGTTTTGATTGATTCACTTCCGTTGTAAAGATCATTAGTTGTTAACTTAGCGTCCGCTAACACACACCGTTCTAACAGAAAACCCTTAAAGCGCTCCGGCCGCTCATTTGCATAAAACAGTGACTTGTGTCTCGAGAACGCAAACCCTGAAATAGATTCTAAGGTGCAAGCATTGAAATTTTTTGACAAATATTCATAATGTGCACCTGATGCCCACGGAGGAAGATCAACGCTTCCCACTCGTCCTCCGCCCTGCCTCCGGCCCAGATCCAGACACAGCAGATTCTTCAGAAAACTACTGTCACTGCCATAGAACTCAGGAATCAGCTGCACACACACACACACACACACACACACACACACACACACACACACACACACACACACACACACACACACACACACACACTAAATATACTATTGCTGCGAGACCCAAAATTTTACCGGTTCACAAAACAGTAATGACCTGCTAAAGTCCCCCTGTAGTCAATCATTTTATCCCTTAAAACTCATCTTTGATCACCAAAATCATATATTTCAACATTTTTTGCTTAAAATATCTTGAATGTAACTCGACACCCTTGCCTCATTTAGTATTGGCGGTGGTATGAATATGCAAATGAGCTCCGCCTCCACTCACTCACTCACTCAGAGATCCACTCGTTGACGATCACACGTTGATCTGATTGGTTACAAGGTAGTTTGTGACGTCAGAAACACCAGCGATTTCAAAGCGTGTGTTTGAAACTGTCTTTGGTTCACTGCAGTTTTAAGCAGAAAATACTCAGCAATGCTGTCGACTTATGAATTTACACACGGATTGTCTTAAAGCATATTAAAACAGGGTTCATACAGATACTGTAAAATTAAATTCCAAGACTTTCAAGGACTTTTCGAACACCACTTTTTTGGTTTTCAAGGAGTAAAATCAGAGATCTTATCAAACGATGTCTTGATTATCTTTCAAATTCTAAAAAAGATAAATAAAAATAAACAAAATGGTACAAATAAAGTGCAGCACATACAATAACTGTGCAAACTTTTAACCATTGAAAGGATAATTTGACAAAGATATCGCTTTCCTTGTTAAATGTTTTGTTCTCATGAATATATGATTGACCTGATTCTGAAGAATAAAATCTGTATCATATATTTGGTTATTTATATAAGCAAGATCACTTTCATAGCCATGCGAAATGGCTCTATATCTATAAAAGATGCGCTGCAATGTTAATGTTGCGTGAAAATGTTGTTTTATCAATAAAATAAAAAATTAATTTCACATATATTGTCTTTCAATAATTCAAGCACTTTTCAAGTAGCTTTTTATAAATATGGTTGTTCTTGAAGGGTTTTCCAGGACTTACATTTCAAAAATTCTAATTCAAGCACCTAAACAACATTAAAAGCTGGATTTTAACCACAGGGGGACTTGAAAAGTATTTAAATATAAAAATCGGTATTGCAATATGATCGATAAAAGGCAGGACGTTGCGTTTGTAACACACTCACCTCTTTGAAATCAGTGCCGCCCTCTAAACAGTTCTTCCACGTCTCTCCAACACTGTACTCAGAAGTGCACATCAGTGTAAAGAAAGGTTTTCATTAACTGTATATATATATATATATATATATATATATATATGTGTGTGTGTGACCCTGGACCACAAAACCAGTCATAAGTCGCACGGGTATATATTTGTGGCAATGGGTCAAAACTATTGATTCTTCTTAAAATCATTAGGATTTTAAGTACAGATCTTGTTCCATGAAGATATTCTGTAAATTTACTACCGTAATTAGTATTTTTGGAAGTGAATAGCGAACATAAATGGACAATTTTAAAGGCGATTTTCTCAATGTTTAAATTTTTTTGCATCCTCAGATTCCAGATTTTCAATATTCATATCTCGGCCAAATATTGTCCTATCATAACAAACCACACATAAACGGAAAGCTTATTTATTCAGCTTTCAGGTGATGTATACATCTCAATTTAAAAAAAATGGCCCTTGTGACTGGTTTTGTGGTCCAGGGTCACACACACCTGTGCATTATATCCCTGTTATCTCTGTAAAGCTGCTTTGAAACGATCTGTACTGTAAAATGTGCTGTATAGATGAATGTGACGTGTGTGTGCTAATACCTGTTGAACATGCGGTCTGCGTGATCGAAGCGCCCGTTCTGCAGGCAGAGCATGTGTTCTGGAGCTGCAGGAGATTAACATGTGACATCAGAATAAGTTGTGTGTTTTGTTGCACTACAGGAATTTAAATGGTTAATTTAGCCTTTTCTCAAACCAGCATTTCAAAAGTGTATCAAGATGGATTGATGAGTTGAAGAAAATATGCCAGAAAACTCACACTCATTAAAAGACGTCCATTTATTGCAAGAGCATTGTTGCAAGTTAAATTGTAAACGTTCTGCTTTTAAAGTGAACGTACGAAGCAAACTGTTAAAAAAAGCCTTTATGCACGTACGCTTGTTTATACATTCCATCATGAAGCACAGAAAGGACAATTGTAAAGTTGTTGGTTTAAATAACCAAAATGAGTGGGAGATCCTACTTATATTTCCCAATAATGTCAAACTCAAACGCACACTCTTGCCTGAGACACACAGACAGACAGAAACACACACACACACACACACACACACACACACACACACACACACACACACACACACACACACAAACTTACCAACTCTGACGAGGTAGAAAAGCACATATCCAGGTGATGAATAATGACTGCCGTACATGAAACGAGGATCAGGCATGTCTCTGTAGCGTTCCTGTAGCACACACACACACACACACACACACACATCATGCACATGTACTCTTGTTATATGATAAGGAGCATCTCTGAGGGTTTCTCACCAGTAATCTCTCCAGTCTCTCTGTGTTCAAAGCTCCTATTGGTTTACTGAGATCTCGAAATGAAGCAGGATTCAGCAAATCTGAAATAAACATATCTTTCAGTATTAGAGAGAGTGTGTGTGTGCATGTGTGTGTGTGTCTGTGAGTGAGTGAGTGTGCGAGTGAGTGAGTGTGGGAGTGTGCGAGTGAGTTAGCGAGTGTGTGTGTGAGTGAGCGAGTGTGTGTGTGTGTGTGTGAGTGAGCAAGTGAGCGAGTGTGTGTGTCAGGGTGGGAATTATGTAATTTTAGGGGCAAGGCCATTTGGCCTCCACCTTTTCTTTTTTTTTAGGGGATCCAAGGCCATATGACAGGGCACAACGGCCATTGAGTACAATTCGATGGTTTTCCCATTCAGATTGATACCATAACATCCTAATTTGGAATAAGACATGGATTATGACTTTTTTTAATAAAAAATACATTTTTTACCTTCTGTGATCTGATTTGGCTTCAGATTAAAAAAAAATCAGACAGAAAATATAATATTTTATGTATAATCAGGCAAGAAAACGGTTCAGGGGTGAAAAGGTGAGAAGGATATTACCCCTCTAGGGGGGTCCGGGGGGCATGCTCCCACGTAAGAAAATTTAATATACACCATATTTTAAAGCATCAATCTGATGCATTTTTGGATGCATTTTTTTGCATACCAGCGCAGTTAAAAAAAATCAAATAGAATTTCTATAACTGTGTTGAACTGATAATCACTCTTTTGTGTGTTAAACACAATCTACTTAATACAGACAACTTCATTATAAAGAAAAACAACAAATAAAAAAAAATATGATCATAACCAATCATGACAAAAATGATATTATAAACTAGATTAGTGGATAACTCAGCGGTAAAATTGAGTCTAGAAAAATCACAAATGTACAAAAATTTTATCAAATCTGAACATTTAGTGAAAAAAACATTATTTACTGGGGAACAAATAAGAGACAATAAGTGTAGCACTAAATCTGGTAAAACGTTACACATTGCTCTTTGTATTGTTGTAAAATACATGAATGAAAAACAAGATAAAAATCAGAAAGATCAATTATTTTATATATAGTCTAGGCTACTGTGAGTGAGTGTGTGTGTGTGTGTGTGTGTGTGTGTGTGTGTGTGTGTGTGTGTGTGTGAGTGAGTGAGTGAGTGTGAGTGAGTGAGTGAGCGAGTGTGTGTGAGTGAGTGAGTGAGTGTGTGTGTGTGTGAGTGAGTGAGCGAGTGTGTGTGTGAGTGAGTGAGCGAGTGTGTGTGTGAGTGAGTGAGCGAGTGTGTGTGTGTGTGAGTGAGTGAGTGTGTGTGTGAGTGAGTGACCGAGTGTGTGTGTGAGTGAGTGAGTGACCGAGTGTGTGTGTGAGTGAGTGAGCGAGTGTGTGTGTGAGTGAGTGAGCGAGTGTGTGTGTGTGAGTGAGTGAGTGAGTGAGTGTGTGTGTGTGTGTGAGTGAGTGAGTGAGTGAGTGTGTGTGTGTGTGAGTGAGTGAGTGAGTGAGTGAGTGAGTGTGTGTGTGTGTGTGTGTGTGTGTGTGTGAGTGAGTGAGTGAGTGAGTGAGTGTGTGTGTGTGTGTGTGTGAGTGAGTGTGAGTGAGCGAGTGTGTGTGTGTGTGAGTGTGAGTGAGTGAGTGAGTGTGTGTGTGTGTGTGAGTGAGTGAGTGAGCGAGTGTGTGTGTGAGTGAGTGAGCGAGTGTGTGTGTGAGTGAGTGAGCGAGTGTGTGTGTGAGTGAGTGAGCGAGTGTGTGTGTGAGTGAGTGAGCGAGTGTGTGTGTGTGTGTGTGAGTGAGCGAGTGTGTGTGTGAGTGAGTGAGTGAGCGAGTGTGTGTGTGAATGAGTGAGCGAGTGTGTGTGTGAGTGAGTGAGCGAGTGTGTGTGTGTGAGTGAGTGAGTGAGTGAGTGTGTGTGTGTGAGTGAGTGAGTGTGTGTGTGTGTGTGTGTGTGAGTGAGCCAGTGTGTGTGTGTGTGTGTGTGAGTGAGCGAGTGAGCGTGTGTGTGTGAGTGAGTGAGCGAGTGTGTGTGTGTGAGTGATTGTGTGTGTGTGTGAGTGAGTGAGCGAGTGAGAGAGCGTGTGAGTGAGTGAGCGAGTGAGTGAGAGAGCGTGTGAGTGAGTTAGCGAATGAGTGTGTGTGTGTGTGTGTGTGTGTGTGTGTGACACTGACCCAGCTGAGAGCTGCTGTAGTCACTGATGGTCCAGGGAAACACTGGATACTGGGAGAGGTCGTTCACGCTGCGGTCCGCCAGGTTGTTGAGGTGGAGCAGGTACTGGTAGTTGGAGATGTGTCCTCTCTGCCACTGCAGCATGAAGCTCTCCGCCGTGTGCTCCGCTACGTGGTTCTCTGACACACACACACACACACACACACAGACACACACACACGCATGTAAATTGAGATGCAATATCGTACTTAGCAGTGGGATTTTATTTCAAGGGGCTATTATGTAACCATTTTCTATTATTACTAAATGTAATAAATCACTTTTATATTGCCAATGTGTGAACAGCTTGTAACGAAACTTTGAAGATTGGGTAAAATAGTTCTCTGATGTCCCCAGTGTGTGTGTGTGAAGTTTAAGCTCAAAATACCCCACAGATATTATATAATCATGTTAAAATTGTCACTTTTTGAGGGTGAGCAAAAACGCACCATTTTTGTGTGTCCCTTTATATGCAAATGAGCTGCTGCTCCTGGTGTGTGTCTGTGTGTGTGTGTGTGTGTGTGTGTGTGTGTGTGTGTGTGTGTGTGTGTGTGTGTGTGTGTGTGTGTGTGTGTGTGTGTGTGTGAGAGAGACTCAAGAAGAAGTGACAACATGTAGAAACAACAGAACATTTCTAAATGAATAGTTGATAAATTTATGAAGCTAATGTGGAGTTAACTATCTTCTAGTCATTGATTAGCATATTCTGTCATGATAATCTATAAATCGTGTTCCGGTGGGCGGAGTTTATGTAAATTTTATGGTTAGTGATGTCGTGAAGAAGCTCATTGTAGTTCCTATCAGTCGTTTGTTGTAGTCCTTAAAAAGTGATTTCTGTAAAATGAAATATCTCCCTTTGCTTCGATCTTTGAGCGTCGTAGCTTTGCAGATGTTGTTTATGCTCAAACAGCAACATTACACACTAACTAAAGTTAGAAAAGTGCAATCGTAATCAACCATCACTTGAAAATAAACCCATGCTAATAGTAGTCAATGACTAGAGTAGAGAATGTATTTTAACATAAAAATCTTACATACTTCGCCTTTAAATGAAACCTTTATATACAGAGGATTATACTGTATTCTGGAGCCGCTTTTTACTCCGGCGAATATTTCTCAGTTTAGGTTCATTTTCAAAAGTAAGTGCATTAATACAAAAATCATTATTTTTAAAAATGTGTTTACTGGTCTGGTTTCACAGAGAGTGCTTAAATTAAGCCAGGATTAGATTTTAGGTCAATTAGGACACGTGTTTATCGTGCGGACTGAATTTTTTATTTATTTTTTCAATGAAAGGAATCTATTATAATTTAGTTTGATGATGTTTTTTATTTAATATTTAGTATTTTTACGGGATCTTATGGTACTACATTATATTTACGCTGTATTTGTAATCCATTTATTCACGTTTTGAGCGTAGACCTGCAAATTAAATTTCCAACTTGTGGTAATAAAGTATTGACAGAAATACAGTGCGTGTGAAACTTGACAAACACACACGTACACATAAAGCATACCGAGAAAAGTTGCAATGTAGTAGTAAAGCTCGTCTCTCTCTTTAGTGCTGTAGAACTTCAGGTATATATCAGAGCGCAGATCATCCTCTGTGCAAAACACTTCAAGGCCCTGCACACACACACACACACACACACACACGGTAAATAACAGACACAAAACTGAAGAACGAATAAAAGAATGAAGCATATCCCTCACCAAAGGCCTCAGTCCGTGTCTGCGTTTGTAGATGCGTCGCACACGGTGTAACTCGATCTGAACCACTGAATCCTTTCACAAACACAGAAACACACGTAAGAACCCCAGAGGACGATTTCTTAACTTAAAGAAGAACATTTGACTTTCTTAAAGGGATAGTTCACCCAAAAATGTAAATTCTGTCAGTAATTACTCTCCCTTATGTTGTTCAACACCGTAAGACCTTCGGAACACAAATTATTTAGTTTTTAGTTTATTTATTAGTTTATCAGGCGACGAGAATACTTTTTGTGCACAAAAAAAACAACTTTATTCAACTATTCATTTTCTTCACTGTGGGCCTCGAGTCAGTTCACGAGTCTAACAGCGCAACGCTTCTGGGTCGTACGTCACACGTAGGCTCACTATTGGCCGACGCTGATGCGTGTGTGATGCTGGCCAATAGTGAGCCTACGTTCTGACTTACGACCCAGAAGCGCTGCGCTGTTACACTTCGTCAACAGCTTAGGAGAAGGACATGGAAGAGAAGAGATGGTTGAAGAAAATCTTATTTTGGTTTTTTTTGTGCACAAAACCTATTCTCGTCGCTTGATTAACTTACGGTTGAGCCACTCTAGTCACTTGGACTATTTTAACGATGTCTTTACTAACTTTCTAGCAGCCTATGGAGGAGTGATCCAGCTCTCAGATCTCATCAAAAATATCTTACTTTGTGTTTCGAAGATGATCAAAGGTCTTACAGGGTTGAACAACAAATATTAGCAAAATTTGAATTATATTCGAATTCTAAAGGCAATCCTTAATGTTGGAGGGAAAAAGTACTATATTATCTTCTATACCCACAAGAGAGAGCAAGCGAGTGAAATAAGCAAATATAAACCAAATCAAGCATCAGATCTTTTATTGAAATGAAATAACATTCACTTTTTAACGTGCATTAATGTTTGAAACAATTGTTCTTAAATAAGATCCAATTTTCTTAATGTGCATGCAAGGAAAATTAGGTTATAAAACTGTGTTTGTGCATCAGTGACCTGAGAAAACACACTTCAACACACAGCGTAATGCAGGGCTCTCAAGTTATGAAGACAGGCAAGAGTGACACCCCGTCAACATGTCAGACATCGTGTGATAACGAAAATATGACTAGGCCTAGACTTGTTCTGAGCAGGTGTTGTCAGTGAACAGGCTGTAAAACTGTTGGCTAAATTACAGACACTCGTGAAGAACTGACGCTAATTATCGGGCAAACATTCTCTAACAGCAGTCAAGTTGTCCTTGTTTGTGTCAAACAAGTTGTGAATTTGTTGTAACATTAAAACAGGAGATCATGTGTTACCTCTGCAGGGGAACGAAACTTTCGGAAGATGTTGTAGCAATTCCAGGATATGCTTTTTTTCATTGGTTGTTGCGTTAAATCTTAACCAGATACAATAGTGCTATTTTCTGATTGGCTATTGTGTAGCCAATTTCTTGTTTTTGATTGGCTGATAAGTGGCAGGCTCGACAGAACTCCAGGGAAACGCGCTTGATTTCTGCCGGGTCTACAGTGAGAGTGGAAATTATGCCAGAGACATTTTATTTAATATATTATAAACAGTTGTTCCGCGTGAGAAATACATTGTGTGGAGGGAGTGCGTGACAAAAGACCGAAATGCATGACACTTGAGAGCCCTGGTAATGAACTACACGAACACACAACAGCAAACTGGCATTCTCATCCCACAGAGAGCGAGGAAACTCACCGGATAGCCGTTCAGAGGCTGGAAGTAAAGATTGCGATCGCTGATGCAAACGTGACCCGCGTTCGTCACCAAAGGAGAAACCGTTTCCGCCACACATTCCATGCGCGGGAGTTCGGTCACGTCCTGAAAACTGCACACCAAAGAAAGATAACGCATACTTTTAATGAGTAGAGATGCACGATATATCGGTATCAGCCGATAAATGTTCATTTTTAATGTTATCGGTATCGGACGATAAGATAATTTATCTGATCTATTAAAGCTGATAAATAATGTATTATTTCCTTCTGCTGAGACACTTCAGATGCTGTTCAACATGATGCTTTTGAGTTGCTTGAAATATGATTGGAATCACTTCAAAAAAGGAAACTACAGTAAAGTGCAACATGTGCAGCGCAAGTGTGTCATATCGGCTACATAAAATTATCATGAGAACATCATAATTGTGTGTTTGGGACATGGATTTTAATGGTGAGACTTGTTTTTATAATCAGGCTCTCAAATATTATATAAAAATTTGGATTTAGATTTACCAGCCAATATATCGGTTATCGGCTTTAAAATATAACAAATTATCGGTTATCGGTATTGGCCAAAATGTTAATATCGGTGCAACTCTACAAGCATTATATTCACAACTGCAAACAATCTGAATACTGTAACCTGTTGATACTGGAAATACATTCACTACTATTTCTATTCTGAGAACATCGAGAACTGGAGGAATGAATATTCTTACCTGTTCTTATCAAAACATGTTCTTGCCAACCGGGACTGCAATATAGCTGCAATCTTAAGCAGAAACACACACAGTTCACACACAAATCACACACAGATCACACACAGATCCTCAAAAAAGGAAGCAAATAATTACGTATAGAATTTTATTAGATTGTACTGACCATTGCCGTCTGATCCCCCAGTTTATCCAGACACGACGCTCTGTGCAACTGTAAAAACAGCAGAGTTATTAACAACTTTACTGGGTGAGAATAGACATGAAAATCACTATCCAAAATAAAATGGTTGTAATTCAAGAATGCTTTGGAATTAGAGATAAGTCTTGTTTTAAAGAAGACACAGCAGAGTGTTGCTGAGTGAAAAATACATTTTTTATTTTATATAAAATATTTTACTAAATTATTTTTACTGTTAAAAGCTATATGTCTAACCAAGCTGTGTTCCAAATTTGAAGTTGATATCACAAAAATTGAAGTTCCTATGGGATTTTGTTTAGGCGCTTTATCAAAATATCCACCGGGTGACACACACATTCCATTGAATTTTGTTTTATGCATTTCCCTGTAACAAATTAACAAATTTCTGTCCACATATCACTTCTATGAATAAATAGTCATGAATATGGAACCTTGAGACTCAGACCTTTTCAACAATACGTGTTTTGTCAAGATTAGAAAAGGGTTTTGATTATAAAGTAGTTAAAATAAATGCTGTAATATGAAACCTGACGACGCCCACTAGGGGAGGAGCCTGATAAAATAATTTAGAGTGCCGTTTCCATGGTAACGAAATGTCCAATTTCAAAATGATTTTCACAGGATGAATTTCGAGTGTGTAGGCTTTCGAATGATACACAATGATGTATCAAATATGATGATTATTAAAATATGTGATAAAAAAAAGAGCGGGAAGGTGACAGTTAAGGGGTTAAGATGAAAGTACCAGAGAAAATTCACAAATGTCAAAAGAAAAAAAAAGCCAAACCTGTAACAACATCTGAACAACATCCTCCGTTTTACCGGACGCCTCCAACTGGAACGTGAGCTTTATTTCTCCCTAACGTGCAACAATTAATCAAACAATACATCAGTATAAAGATTATAATCCCTACAGTTTATGAAATGTGCCAAAACTGAAAACTAACTTGTTTCTTACACACTTTACATCTTTCTCCGCCAAAAAAAATGAACTCACCCTTTCGTATTTATATGGAGCAACCGCATTTTCTTCTTTAATTAGATAAATCTGACAAAAAAGGGTTAAATATTAAAAACTTTTCCAGATATTATACAATGAAGTGAAACTGAAACAAACTCACCTGCTTGGTTTCTATAAGAATAGAGGCAGGTTTACTTCTGCAAACACGCATTAAAAAAGAAAGAAAAAGAATGATGAAAGTCTGCAAAACTCACAACAACAACGAGAAATGATAGATTGAGTCATTATCAGTATTACTCTACAAACGGGTTGTGTGCCGATTCCTCCAGCTCTGCGATTCCTTTGCAGTCTTTCAGGGGAATCTGCAGGAAAGATGTTTTATTAATATAGGAAATGAAAGCATAACAGCGAACCGTGGTGATAATATGAATATTATACCTTTAAAATAGGCTCCTTGACATCATCAGGTTCAAAAATCACTGATTTAGAGCAGATTTTTAATGAGCCGCTGGTTCGTCTGTGTGTTGAAACAAACAGAGATTTAAAAGACATTAACTCAATTTCCTGAGATTAGCGTGTTGAATATCATAGAAGACAGTTACTTTTAATAGTAGGAGAAAACACAAAAACATGTTTACATTCATGCTACACACATTTATACTATATAGAACATCATTTTTTAAAAGTCACAAAGTAAGTTTCAAATCAAATGTAATAGGGATGCACCGGTTATGAAATTTTTGGCCGATAATTCTTTATATCTGAAAGCCGCTAACTCTAAAAAATATATAATTTTTTAGTCTCACTATTAAAAGCCATGTCTCAAGCACACAATTATAATGTTCTCATTATAGTTTTATGTAGCCGATATGACACACTTGCGCTGCACATGTTGCACTTTACTGTAGTTTCCTTTTTGGAAGTGATTTCAATCATATTTCAAGCAACTCAAAATCATCATGTTGAACAGTGTCCATCTGAAGTGTCTCAGCTGAAGGAAATAATACATTATTTATCAGCTTTAATATATCGGACAAATTATCTTATCGGATGATACCGATAACATTAAAAAAAAGCATACGTCGCCCGATACGGTGGCCTATATATCGTGCATCCCTCAAATGTAGTAGCTATTATACAGTAAGCAATTTCGGACACAGAAAAGGCTTTCCTCCATTGACCACCAGTCATACACCAGTAGGTGTTTGACTGGTGGAGATTCGTTCAAAAACGCTGATTCATCCAGTAATGAAATGAGTGAAGTCTTTATGAGTGATTCTTGAATCATTCATTCAAGAGATTCGTTCAAAAATGCAGATTCATCCAGTAATGAAACGAGTGAAGTCTTTATGAGTGAATCATTAAATCATTCATTCAAGAGATTTGTTCAAAAACGCTGATTCATTCAATAATGAAATGAGTGAAGTCTTTATGAGTGATTCTTGAATCATTCATTCAAGAGATTCGTTCAAAAATGCAGATTCATCCAGTAATGAAACGAGTGAAGTCTTTATGAGTGAGTCCTTGAATCATTCATTCAAGAGATTCGTTCAAAAATGCAGATTCATCCAGTAATGAAACGAGTGAAGTCTTTATGAGTGAATCATTGAATCATTCATTCAAGAGATTTGTTCAAAAACGCTGATTCATCCAATAATGAAATGAGTGAAGTCTTTATGAGTGATTCTTGAATCATTCATTCAAAAGATTCGTTCAAAAATGCAGATTCATCCAGTAATGAAACGAGTGAAGTCTTTATGAGTGAATCATTGAATCATTCATTCAAGAGATTTGTTCAAAAACGCTGATTCATCCAGTAATGAAACGAGTGAAGTCTTTATGAGTGAATCATTGAATCATTCATTCAAGAGATTCGTTCAAAAACGCTGATTCATCCAGTAATGAAACGAGTGAAGTCTTTATGAGTGAGTCATTGAATCATTCATTCAAGAGATTTGTTCAAAAACGCTGATTCATCCATTAATGAAACGAGTGAAGTCTTAATGAGTGAGTCATTGAATCATTCATTCAAGAGATTCGTTCAAAAACGCTGATTCATCCAGTAATGAAACGAGTGAAGTCTTCATGAGTGAGTCATTGAATCATTCATTCAAGAGATTCGTTCAAAATGCAGATTCATCCAGTAATGAAACGAGTGAAGTCTTTATGAGTGAGTCATTGAATCATTCATTCAAGAGATTCGTTCAAAAACGCTGATTCATCCAGTAATGAAACGAGTGAAGTCTTTATGAGTGAGTCATTGAATCATTCATTCAAGATATTCGTTCAAAAACGCTGATTCATCCAGTAATGAAACGAGTGAAGTCTTTATGAGTGAGTCATTGAATCATTCATTCAAGAGATTCGGTCAAAAATGCAGATTCATCCAGTAATGAAACGAGTGAAGTCTTTATGAGTGAATCATTGAATCATTCATTCAAGAGATTCGTTAAAAAATGCAGATTCATCCAGTAATGAAACGAGTGAAGTCTTTATGAGTGATTCTTGAATCATTCATTCAAGAGATTCGTTAAAAAATGCAGATTCATCCAGTAATGAAACGAGTGAAGTCTTTATGAGTGATTCTTGAATCATTCATTCAAGAGATTCGTTCAAAAACACTGATTCATCCAGTAATGAAACAAGTGAAGTCTTTATGAGTGAGTCATTGAATCATTCATTCAAGAGATTCGGTCAAAAATGCAGATTCATCCAGTAATGAAACGAGTGAAGTCTTTATGAGTGAGTCATTGAATCATTCATTCAAGAGATTTGTTCAAAAATGCAGATTCATCCAGTAATGAAACGAGTGAAGTCTTTATGAGTGATTCTTGAATCATTCATTCAAGAGATTCGTTCAAAAACACTGATTCATCCAGTAATGAAACAAGTGAAGTCTTTATGAGTGAGTCATTGAATCATTCATTCAAGAGATTCGGTCAAAAATGCAGATTCATCCAGTAATGAAACGAGTGAAGTCTTTATGAGTGAGTCATTGAATCATTCATTCAAGAGATTCGGTCAAAAATGCAGATTCATCCAGTAATGAAACGAGTGAAGTGCCAAATCGCCAGGACATTTGATTCCTGAAGAACAGTAAATCAATCAAGAAACAAGTCGATTCCTGTTTTACAGTCTGACACAACAAGTGCTATCGAGTGACTGACTCTTTTGGAGACTCTTTCAGTGTCATATTCTGCAAACCTCATGCATTTCACTTATAAATGATAGAGGTTAGTCCTCGGTTAGTTATCTCACCTGTTCGCCTCTGGACTGCTGTTGGTCAGATTATAAGCAGTGTGTTGTTCAAAATAATGTTCCTCCAGATCCAGTAACAACAGCGAGAATCTGCACAGAAACATGAGAAAATGACAAGTGTTTGAAGCTGGACGAGGCAAGAGAGGAAACAAAAATGTTGTGAACCTTGGGAACCTTACAAATTAAATGAATATTAATTACACAGACAGTACAATACACAGTCTTTCTTTTCTGGTAAAAACTCCATTCATTTTCTCCATAGGGAAACTGATTTTTAACGCCAACTTATAAATTGCTCCTGTTGAAGGAGTTAGGCCACATTATTTAAACTTATTTTTTAAATAATTGTGTTTAACAGAGGATTTCCTGATGAAAAACTACATAACCCATAATTCTGCAGAGAAAGTTCCACCAATCAGAGAGTAGGAAAAAGCAGCAAGAGCTCTTTAGCTCCGCCCACTCCTGAATGACGTGATCACGACCTCAGCCGTACGCTCTCAAAATACTTGAATTTTTGTGTATATATATATGCATGTTTTTACAATAAACTTACAATATATTGTTTATATAGATAATATAATATAAAATACAAATATATATTTCTCCATCATTACGCTGTTTGCAATGCTTCATGGGATTGTAGTTCTCTTACTCACTAAAGCTGTTAAGTTTAGTTTTGTGCCTTTGCATTTTTATCCGATTTTCAAAATTTGTATGCTTCAAATCAAAATTTTTAATGTTATGATTCAGAAAATTCCCAGTTTACAAGCTGTAATTACGAGTTCCACAAGGTATCTCGTAAAACCTTTTGTTTTAAATAGTGATGATCACTATACATTATTTAATAATAAACACTCCATTATCAAAAAAAGGTCCATTTTGATTTCATGGTGACTTTAATGAAAGCAGTTATAGGCACTTGCCTGACGAAAAGTAAACAAATGAATAATTACTGAGACAGAGATCAAGTGACATCGGCAGACTTCAACAGCTGACATTCATATTTTTCAAAACTGCTTTTCTCTCAAAAAATAGAGAGTTCACCACTAAATTAAGGTTAAAACAAAGACATCTTCTACTCAGCTAACATCTAAACACAAAGGGAGTCTTAACTTTACTGAATCAGAAATAAACAAACAAACTGGACACCTCTCTCTCTCTCTCTCTCTCTCTCTCTCTCTCTCTCTCTCTCCATACAAATGCTAGGAAAGTGTTAATAAAAGTCAAAATTAAGTTTTCTCCTCATGAAACGCATAAATATGCTAGGATCATGAATGCTGCGTGTTTTGTCCGTTTACTGGCCTGTTTATAAGGCGAATGACCCGCGAGCTCGAGTGACACAACAGGCCAGAAGTCAGAGAGTTAAACTGCGCGGACCTGAGGGAAAACAGGCTGAGTGAATAAACACGTTAGGTGAAGTGTGACAGTACCTTTCTTTAACGCGATCCTTCTTCGTGATGAAAGCCATGAGGGATCCGGGAATGTAAACACGGAAATGCTCGGAAACAGAGGAAGAACCACGTGATCGATGGATATCTCTGTCACGCTGCAGTGAAGAAATAACAATAACAATCAACGATTTTTTTTAGTTATTGTTTTAAAATCTGTGTTCAACCGTTCATGACTTCGTACAGTAAAGGGACTAAAAGGGATTTCCTGTTTAAAAATAATAAAAAAATCCGCTCCTTGATCCTGATTGGTTAAGCCGCTGTAAATCACTCACGTGACCTCTGCCTGTGTGATTATTAATTCATGAAAGCTTTTTATAAAAATAAATAAGTCCCGTTAACCCGTTGTGTATACAGTGATTTCAGAGATTGTCACTGAAAACCACGGCTCCTTCTTACTGCTTTTTGATCATAATTTTTCTGATCATAAAGTACATATTGAAAAATACATGTATTTATTTGTATTGCTTATTGAGTGACAGGTGATGCAATATTCAGTTCTTGACATATTTGGTTCCACTGGGTGGCGCCTATATGAATATTCATAATATTTCCCTAATGTGGGCGTGTCTTTGAGACAACTCGCAAACAACTGAAACAACTGAACTGAAAATATTAGTGAAATCTCATCGAATCGCATTATTTCCAAAAGATAATAAAGTTTAGGCCTATCTGAAAGAAATCGTAACCCTACATTTTTTTTAAGTGTAATATTCTTGTAAATGCTAGGGACAGAAAAATTGACATTTAGCATAACTTTTAATAACATGTTTAAAACAATGCATAGTTAGTGTAATTTAATAAATTATCCTTAATTTCTTAGTTTCTGGCCTCAACAGCCCGGTGAGCTACCCTTTATCAACAATTCTATTATTATTATTCATTTGTTTATTAATCTTTATTCAATCGTATGTTTTATTTATTTATTATAATATTGAACAAATATAGACTACAAAAAATAGGAAAATAAAATATACAGTGCAATATATAAAATAGATATACCAGTAAAAAGAAAGAAAATAATGCAAACAGATAAAAGAACAGGTATGAGATCATCATATAAATAGTTCAAAAGCTTCACATGGAGACCTAGTGCGTTTTGCATACTATTTTAACCGTCCGTTTTATTTGTATTATTTAAAAAAAAATAAAAAAAATATTGACAATTCATAACAAAAGTAACAGACAATTGTTACAACGCATACAGTCCGATTAAGCACCAAATGATACATGAATATATCAAGAATAATAACACTTGAAAAAAAAGAAAAGAAAAAAAAGTGACATACTTCAATTGGTAATATAGCATTACCTTTCATACTTTTAAATGAAAAGTTTAGAGTATGTATCAGTTATTAGCATAGCTTTCTTATTTTTAACCAACTTAAGAGACTCAACATATAAGTAAGTTTCAATTTGAAATAATTTAAAACACGGTTTAGAATTGGAGAATTTTGCTTTATGAATATGAAAATTACCTAGTAAAATAAAGGTATTTACAATATTACATAGCTTTCTGTCTTTACAAACAAAATAGGTAATAATTTGTATCCCATCAAATGTGTTTTTTGTGATATTTTAGATGTCAGATAATTTTCAACCGTCTGTTTTATGATGACCATAATAAAAACACACATGACGTCATGAACGCGGAAACGTGTCACATGAGGTCACGTGAGGGCAACATTTCTACTGTAAATGAAACATGATCCAGTTCTTATACCTCGCGTGTCTTTTCACTTTTACCGATTCCGTGTTTTCGGGCCGTCTCGGAGGACCAATAAAAACGAACGATAGACCAATAATCGGTGAGTTGAAAAGTTGTATTGAATACTGTGCATGAGAGAGTTTTAAACCACTCTATTCTCTTTAGACTTAAACTTTAAACCTGTTGTCCAGGTGTTCTCGCGCAGGACGTGCTTCACGCGACGCCTCAGAGAAACGCGTACATCGCGGCGTCGTACGTCAAGTTCCTGGAGTCCGCGGGCGCGCGCGTGATTCCGCTGATGTGAGTTTTTGATTTATTGATTGATTACTTTATTATCTGTTTCATTTTTTATTTTTTTTTATTTTTTTTTATTTTAATGTTTATTTTTTTTCTTTAATTTGTGTTGCTTGTGTTTCAACATACGTACACACAAAGAATTAATGTGCGTAAATATAAACACACGAAAAACAGCCCCCAAAAAAAGTTCATGGACCAAACCGCATGACTTGTTGATTATAATTGGTTTATAAGCTGTTACTAGCGCACTACATAGTGCACTGCCTACAATATGGAAGCAAAATGCAATGTGAAACATTTTTATAAATGGTAATTTCATTGTACATTGAGAAAATACAATAAAGCCAATTAAGTCACAGCTTATAAACGAGGTTATAACATATATTTACATTAATTTTGCACATGTTTTATTAAAAAGTTGTTATAAAACATTTCATGAGTAGTATGTTACGTTGTTGTGAAGCTTTTCAATTTAGAAAATGGTGTCATCGTCACAGAAATATAAAATATATATATATATTTGTGGAAAATGTATGGCCAAATTTGGCTTTTAACCTTGGTATATAAAATAACATTGCAACTAATATGATCTTCTAGTTCAAAAAGTTTAGTGCATTGCATTGTGGGATAGTATCCCAGGGATACACAATATGGGATCCTGTCTTACATAGTGGCTGCGCCCGAAATCGCATACTTCTCTACTATATAGTAGGCAAAAAACAATAAGAAGTGTGTGTATGATGGACACTTTATAAATGATAGTGAAGTCACATGATTATGACAACATAACGAATGTAGTACATCTAAATTTCATTAATAATATATTTCATAAAAACATACTTTTTTTAATGAAAGTATACGATTTGGGACGCAGCCAGTGTTGTTCAGATCGTTTGCTGCAAATTAAATACGTTATTTACGTTATACGTAAACTGCACAAACGGTAACTTTATTGTAGTACGCTACTCTGATCAGTTATTGAATTGACACTAAAGCATTCTAATGTAGTTTATTTTAATGTTCTGTAGGATCAATAGGACTGAAGATGAGTACACAAGGCTGTTTAAATCCATAAATGGGTGAGTAAATCTGTTATATATAAAATCTGTGACGTGATTACAGTAAGGAATTGGTGACTCTCTCTCTCAATTCAAATGAGCTTTATTGGCATGACTGTGTGAAATAGCACAATATTGCCAAAGCAATATACAAACATATAGATAAATAAAAGGGAAAAAAAAAACATTTCCATATTATATATAAATATATCAAATTTAAAAAAAAAATTAATAAATGAAGTATATTGACTCTCTCTAGAGTTCTGTTCCCAGGAGGCGGAGTCAGTTTAGAATCATCCGGATATTCCAAAACTGCCGCCATTTTCTACAGACTCGCTCTCGAGGTTTGTGTCAGTTTTGCACTCTGTATATGCAATACAAAATGTTGTGGTATTTAAATTTTTCATTGCAGTATCTAGGGATGTATGATATATCGGCCGAAAATATATATTTATAATAATAATAATTGGACGATATATTAAAGCTGATAAATAATGTATTATTTCCTTCAGCTGAGACACTTCAGATGCGCACTGTTCAACATGATGATTTTGAGTTGCTTGAAATATGATTGGAATCACTTCAAAAAAGGAAACTACAGTAAAGTGCAACATGTGCAGCGCAAGTGTGTCATATCGGCTACATAAAAATATCATGAGAACATCATAATTGTGTGCTTAGGACATGGATTTTAATGGTGAGACTTTCAGGCTCTCAAAAATTATAGAAAAACTTGGAATTAGATTTATCGGCTAATATATCGGTTAGCGGCTTTAAAATATAAAGAATTATCGGTTATCGGTATCGGCCAAAATGTTCATTTCGGTGCAACTCTACAGTGTCTGTGTGTGTGTGTTAACAGGCCAATTCAAACGGGGATTATTTCCCAGTATGGGGAACCTGTTTAGGGTTGGAGATGCTCATGTTGCTAACCAGTGGCGAGCGTCTCCTGTCCCGCACAAACACCAGTGGAGTCGCTCTGCCGCTGAACTTCACTGACGGTGAGAACAACACTGGATACACTATAGTTACATAATGATTATTATCAGTTTACTTCCATAGATACATTTCACAAAAATTAACTACTAGCTTGTTACGCAATGACGTACAGTGAAATTATTAACATGGTATGGTACAACTGCAGTGCGGCTAGTTTAAATTACTAACGTTTTTTGTCTCCAAATATTTTAAGCATAAAGGCCCGTTCACACCTAGGACGATAACGATAAAGATATAGTTCTAAAAATCGTTCTCAATATTAAAGATTTGCAGAGTTCACAACACAGCTATAACGATATAGATATAGAGAAACGATATCATTGGGAATCACTTTCATAACGATATTTTTTCCAGCTGTTGAACAATAAAACACTGACATCCAATCAGAATCCATTCTAATTTAAGGGCTCTCGCATTTAAAATAGCAGACGGCATTGTGCAGATAATCGCAGAGTCCAGAAAAATTCACTGTTTGACAAGTCAAGCCCCTTTTTAAGAAAATTAATATGGAAGACAATCGAAGTTTTACCTCAGGTATCCAGCGCTAGTTTCGACAACGCTGTCTTGCTTCCTCTGAAGTTGCAGTGAAAAACTGTGTTGTTTTTATTCCACTATATTGACTACGTCAGCTAAATTCACTATTACATTATTAGCTCATTACACTAGCTTCACTCAAAACATAGTATGCTGAGGACATCTGCTGGTTAAAGCCTGTAAATGCAACAAGAACGGCAAAAACATGTTCAATGACGTTGTACACACTTTGAAACCATAGCGCGCAAGCTTAGAATAAACAGACCGTTATCGTTCGCTGGTGTGGATGCAAATATAGTTATCGGTATAGTTATCGTTAGTTGGTGTGGACACAAATATAGTTATTGTTATAGCTATCGTTCGTTGTTGTGGACGCAAATATAGTTATCATTATAGTTATCGCTCGTTGGTGTGGACGCAAATATAGTTATCGTTTTAGTTATCGTTCGTTGGTTTGGACGCAAATATAATTATTCTTATAGTTATCTTTATAGCTATCGTTCGTTAGTGTGAACGCAGATATAGTTATCGTTATAGTTATCTTTATGAATCATTCGTTGGTGTGAAAGCAAATATAGTTATCTTTATAGTGATCTTTATAGCTATCGTTCGTTAGTGTGAACGCAAATATAGTTATCGTTATAGTTATCTTTATAGCTATCGTTCGTTGGTGTGGACGCAAATATAGTTATCTTTATAGTAATCGTTCGTTGGTGTGGACGCAAATATAGTTATCTTTATAGTTATCGTTCGTTGGTGTGGACACATATTTATCGTTATAGTTATCGTTATAGTTATCGTTAGTTGGTGTGGACGCAAATATAGTTATCGTTATAGTTATCTTTATAATTATCGTTCGTTAGTGTGAACGCAAATATAGTTATCGTTATAGTCATCTTTATAGTTATCGTTTGTTGGTGTGAACGCAAATATAGTTATCGTTATAGTTATCTTTACAGTTATCGTTCGTTGGTGTGGACGCAAATATAGTTATCGTTATAGTTATCTTTATAATTATCATTCGTTAGTGTGAACGCAAATATAGTTATCGTTATAGTTATCTTTATAGTTATAGTTTGTTGGTGTGGACGCAAATATAGTTATCGTTATAGTTATTGTTCGTTGGTGTGGACGCAAATATAGTTATCGTTATAGTTATCGTTCGTTGGTGTGGACACAGATATAGTTATCCTTATCGTTATAGCTATCATTCGTTTGTGTGGATGCAAATATAGTTATCGTTATAGCTATTGTTCGTTTGTGTGGACGCAAATATAGTTATCTTTATAGTTATCTTTATAGTTATCGTTCGTTGGTGTGAACAGCCCTTAAGTCTTGGTGTTATAATCATCATAAATGCATAAATGTAGTAATGTTTTCATCCGATGCGGTTTAGATGTCAGAGACAGTAGACTGTTCAAAGAGTTTCCTGAGGAGCTTCTGAAATCTCTGGCAACCGAACGGCTCACAGAAAACTCTCATCAGTGGAGTCTTACGACTGAGGTAACAATCATTACTCTTCACCATTCAGCTGATATTCCTTCATCTCTGGCTTCTATATATAGGAAGATCTGTTGACAAAAATGCAATATTATATACATAACAATGCTTTCAGTTGTGTATAAACAACTTGCATTGGCCCTAAACGGACAAACACGTTTCGTCACTATGTTGTTCTTCATGCAAAGAAGCTGCTAAAGTCAGCGAATAAAACACTCACACAATGATGAACAAGTAACAATAATATTCGCAATAACGTATCGTTTTACTGAGTAATTAAGTAAACATAATTTCTTTGTAAAGAAACCTCATTGCTTAACTACTCTCTGCTGTCTCAGACGACGACGTCACTTCCTGTCGGCCACCATAACTTCTGTTGGGTGCAATTCACAACCTCACCACTAGATGCCGCTAAAATTTACACACTGCATCTTTAAGTTTATAAACTGAAGATTAAATGTTATCAAAATTAAAAATATATAATAAGTGTTAAAGGTGAAGTATGTGAGATTTATGTTAAAAACTCAGTTTACTGTTCAGTGACTATTAGATTCATGGATTCGTCTCTCCCAAATAGTGTAAAAAAGTAAAAAAAAAAAAAAGATTTTACGTTATTTTATATTTTTATATGAAATATATATTTTTTCAAAAACATGTTTTACTCTAAAACTGTGAGAAAAGCAAAGCCATAAATCTAAACAAGTTGCGTTCAAAATTTGAGCTTGATATCTCAAAAAAAATATCTTTCAGTGAGAGTGTTTGTCTGCAGTACCGAACGCTTCCACTAGAGGAAATTCATCTCTCATTAATTTCCAATGTGCTCGTTTCTGACCGCGAGAAGCACACGTGTGACCATTGTTTTCAGGACCATTTAACCTTTTCGAATCATGTCCCATGATTTATTTTTGTGTTCACATAACAAGTGCCAAAACCTTTAGCAAGTTTTGTATCATTCCGATAAAAAAAAAAAAAAACGTAACATTTTTCGGTCAAAAATAACCGAAGAGCACCTGATTTAATTATGACAGCGCCCTCTACTGTATAACAGTGATAACTGGAATTGCTGGAAAATTCAGTCAATGGCAGGAAAGAGTTAAAACTGCAACGTACAAAACAAGACATTTGTATAGACATATCTCACGTAATGAATACATGTTTGATTCAAACTATTTTTATTTTTGCTGGATAAATCGAAATGAAAAATTTCTAAATGTTTATTTCAGAACTTTACGAAGAGTGAGAGACTGAAGCGCTTCTACAGGGTTTTGAGTACAAACTCAGATGGACAGAACGAGTTTGTGTCCACAGTCGAGGGTGAGATAATAATCATATTCTTCTTTCACATTTACACCAGTCAAAAGATAGATTTTTAATCTTTTCAAAAGAAGTCTCTTCTGCTCACTAAGGCTGCATTTATTTGATTAAAAATTCAACAACAAAAAAAACAGTAATATTTTTAAATTATTTTTAATGAATGTGTATTTTGTGTCACATGATCCTTCAGAAATCACTATAATATGATGATTTGATGCTCAAGAAACAGTGTTGGAAACAGTCATTTACATTTTTAATTTCAGGATTCTTTGATGAATAGAAACTTCAAAAGAACAGCATTTTTCTGAAATAGAATATTTTGTAACATTATAAATGTCTTTACTGTAACTTTTTTTATCAATTTAATTCATATTTAATGAATAAAAGTATTTTATTTCCCCCAAAAAATAAAATAAAAATTCTTACTGACCCCAAAATATTCTATTTCAGATAAATGCTGTTGTTTTAAAGTTTCCATCGAAGAATCCTGATATTATAAATGTACATAACTGTTTTCAACACTGATAATAATCATAAATGTTTCTTGAGCATCAAATCATCATATTACACTGATTTCTGAAGGATCATGTCACACTGAAGACTGGAGTAATGATGCTGAAAATACAGCTTAGATCACAGGAATAAATTACACTTCACTATATATTCACATAGAAAACATTTTTTTTAAATTGTCATAATATTTCACAATATTACTGTTTTTTGTTGTTATATTTTGAATCAAATAATTGCAGCCTTAGTGAGCAGAAGAGACTTCTTACAAAAATCTTACCGATCCAAAACTTAGGACTGGTAGTGTATGTCGTGTGTGTTTTCTACGCCTTTATAGAATATATATTGTTCTTTTTACAAGCTTCTCATGTGTGTTTTCTCCTCTCACACACAGCGTATGATTTCCCCATCTACGCGACTCAATGGCACCCGGAGAAAAACGCGTTTGAGTGGAGTCGTCCTTATATTCCCCACTCGCCCAGAGCCGTTCAGACCAGCTTCTACACCGCACACTTCTTCATCAACGAAGGTATATCAATATTAATAATAATTATAACAATACGGGGTTTTACCAGCCGTTTATTATATTGATTGGCCATTTGATTCCTTTAAGGCGAGACACCCCTGGGGAATAGGCTGAAACAAATATCTAATACATATCACCATACTTCACCAGTTGATTGATTACATAAATAATTTAAAAAAAAAATTGTTTTACAAGTCTTCTGAAATGTTATGTTTGAATATGCAAATGAGGCATTGTCTAATTTAATATGCACTCATTTGCGTACATTTCTAGGATAAAATTCTGAACATTGGATAAAGCCAGGTTCAAAATTTTTGTTTCTTATATATATATATATATATATATATATATATATATATATATATATATATATATATATATATATATATATCTATATAAAATGTTAAAGGTTTTTACAGAGGGGATTTTGGATTTCTCATTTTATCACTACATAAATCAGAAAATACTGTCGACAGCCAAAAATAAATAACTTTCCACCATTTTTCCCATGTATAAAATCAGGAAAATTATATATGAACAAACCCCTCAGGAAAAACCTTCAGAATATAGATCAGAATAAAAGTGTTAAGTTTGGTGTGTGTGTGTGTGTGAGTCACTGAAGTGGAGATTTCTGGCTCAATGTCGGAGGAAAAACTCATTTTGAGAAAAACAGCTTTTAAAGATATGAACTGTAAGTGAAATCTACAGACGCAAATACATAAAGTGAAGTAAAACATTCAGATAAAAGTGGATTTTGGACGTTTTCTTTCCACTAGTCTGAAAAAACACTGAAAAGCCCATAAATCTCCACACTGATGGAAGACAGAGTCTCGTCTGATTAATGAATGAACACATCAGGAATAATACGTTTTCTCTTTTACAGCGAGGAAAAGTTTCCACAGTTTTCCCAGTGTGGAGGAAGAGGAGAAAGCCTTGATCTACAACTATAAACCGGAATATACCGCAACTCTCAGCGCCTTTGAACAGAGCTATTACTTTGATTAGGGAAATCTGTATTCATTTTATAATTATTATTATTATTTTATTTAATTTACACATTGGAACTGCACATACTCCTGCTGTGATGTGAAGATGATCAATCAAACTGAATTATAATGGAGTTTATGTATTTTCAGATGTTCCAGAATTTAATAATTCACGATCAACACAAACAACAAACATTTGCCATGTAAACAAACATGTACATATACAAAAAAAATCATGTAGAATCTGTAGTGTTAATAAAACATGTGCTCTGATGAAAACATTTACAGAAAATTAAAAAAAATGCATTATGCAAAATAAAATGTCATGTTCACTTATTTTGACTCATTCTTGACGTTGATAGTCGTTTCTACGGTTGGAAAAAGACACGAAGTGATGATGTTTTTATCTCTTAATGAACGCACACACATGCACAAACTTTAACCCACAACATACAGTGCAATGCTCAATCATATCTATAACTTTATAAAAAGTGACTTAAGTCTCAGTTTTTCTGTTAGAAACAGCAAATGCAACTTTCTCATATTCTGATCTCTTAATTCTCCCATAACTGTATGTACTGTACATTTACCCTTCAATCTAACTGTCTTTAATATTACTGTTGAGCCCTAAAAAACACATCCTTCTGAAACATGATTTCAAATCATATTTGCTTTACCTAAATTAAGATCTTGAATATTAGGTGACTATGTTCTCATGTTACGCACAACTCAAACAATATGATTCACAGAACTTATACATTCACATTGCCTTGGAAGTTTGTGGTTTATGAAAACTGCAGAGAGCGCTCTGATTGGCTGTTGACCTGCTGTTCGAGCTCTGTGATTGGCTGTTATCCTCCATATGGGTGAGAGAGTCTGCCTCTGTGATTGGCTGTTATCCTCTATATGGGTGAGAGAGTCTGTCTCTGTGATTGGCTGTTATCCTCTATATGGGTGAGAGAGTCTGTCTCTGTGATTGGCTGTTATCCTCTATGGGTGAGTGAGTCTGTCTCTGTGATTGGCTGTTATCCTCTATATGGGTGAGAGAGTCTGTCTCTGTGATTGGCTGTTATCTTCTATATGGGTGACTGAGTCTGTCTCTGTGATTGGCTGTTATCCTCTATATGGGTGAGAGAGTCTGTCTCTGTGATTGGCTGTTATCCTCTATGGGTGAGTGAGTCTGTCTCTGTGATTGGCTGTTATCCTCTATATGGGTGACTGAGTCTGTCTCTGTGATTGGCTGTTATCTTCTATATGGGTGACTGAGTCTGTCTCTGTGATTGGCTGTTATCCTCTATATGGGTGAGAGAGTCTGTCTCTGTGATTGGCTGTTATCTTCTATATGGGTGAGAGAGTCTGTCTCTGTGATTGGCTGTTATCTTCTATATGGGTGAGTGAGTCTGTCTCTGTGATTGGCTGTTGACCTGCTCTTTGAGCTCTGTGATTGGCTGTTATCCTCTATATGGGTGAGAGAGTCTGCCTCTGTGATTGGCTGAGCTCGGGGTGCCAAACGTCCACGATGAAGATGAGTCTGAATCTTTCTGCCTCCTGCCAGACTTCATGCTCGAACGAGTCGTCAAATATTAATACTTTTCCTTCTTCCCACTCCCTGAAACACAATCAACAGTCACTGAATACATTGAGTCATCCCACACATTAATTCCAAAAAAAACGAAACAAAAATTGACTATCCAAGTTTCATCTACTCGCCAGTTTTTATTCACATTTGCTGCTTGCTAAGTGTTCATTTAGCCTGTCAATAGTAGGCCCTGAAAAAAAGAGTCCGCGAAGCTTCGAACTGCCAAAGTCACATGATTTTTCAGTTTCTACACTTTCCAATGTTTTTCCACTAGGGGGCGACGATCTCTGTGAACCCTAGTGTAGGGAGAAATTAAGCGTTTCGGAGCTTTGAATCAGTTGATTCGCTAAACGATTCACTGATGGAAGCTCCACTCGCTGGCGACCCCTGCTGGTCAGAACAGTGTAAATGCAGCGGAAACTCAAGTCAAAACATGCAGAAAAACAGCTTTTACAAACCAAATACAGTTTCATTGAAGCTGTCATCTATTAAATGCAAATCAATCATAGCGAATCAACTGATTCAAAGCTACGAAACGCTTCGATTTTCCCAAAACAAGATGAAACATTTCTCCAGTATTGTAATAAATACAGTTTTAATGAGTGTGTAAATATGACCTGGTCTGGTGTGTACAGTGTTAATGAGTGTGTAAAGCTGACCTGGTCTGGTGTGTGCTGTGTTAATGAGTGTGTAAAGATGACCTGGTCTGGTGTGTGCAGTGTTAATGAGTGTGTAAAGCTGACCTGGTCTGGTGTGTGCAGTGTTAATGAGTGTGTAAAGCTGACCTGGTCTGGTGTGTGCAGTGTTAATGAGTGTGTAAAGCTGACCTGGTCTGGTGTGTGCAGTGTTAATGAGTGTGTAAAGCTGACCTGGTCTGGTGTGTACAGTGTTAATGAGTGTGTAAAGCTGACCTGGTCTGGTGTGTACAGTGTTAATGAGTGTGTAAAGCTGACCTGGTCTGGTGTGTGCTGTGTTAATGAGTGTGTAAAGATGACCTGGTCTGGTGTGTACAGTGTCAATGAGTGTGTAAAGCTGACCTGGTCTGATGTGTGCAGTGTTAATGAGTGTGTAAAGCTGACCTGGTCTGGTGTGTAGTGTTAATGAGTGTGTAAAGCTGACCTGGTCTGGTGTGTACAGTGTTAATGAGTGTGTAAAGCTGACCTGGTCTGATGTGTGCAGTGTTAATGAGTGTGTAAAGCTGACCTGGTCTGGTGTGTGCTGTGTTAATGAGTGTGTAAAGATGACCTGGTCTGGTGTGTACAGTGTTAATGAGTGTGTAAAGCTGACCTGGTCTGATGTGTGCAGTGTTAATGAGTGTGTAAAGCTGACCTGGTCTGGTGTGTGCTGTGTTAATGAGTGTGTAAAGCTGACCTGATCTGGTGTGAACAGTGTTAATGAGTGTGTAAAGCTGACCTGGTCTGATGTGTGCAGTGTTAATGAGTGTGTAAAGCTGACCTGGTCTGGTGTGTGCAGTGTTAATGAATGTGTAAAGCTGACCTGGTCTGGTGTGTACAGTGTTAATGAATGTGTAAAGCTGACCTGGTCTGGTGTGTGCAGTGTTAATGAGTGCGTAAAGCTGACCTGGTCTGATGTGTGCAGTGTTAATGAGTGTGTAAAGCTGACCTGGTCTGGTGTGTACAGTGTTAATGAGTGTGTAAAGCTGACCTGATCTGGTGTGTGCAGTGTTAATGAGTGCGTAAAGCTGACCTGGTCTGATGTGTGCAGTGTTAATGAGTGTGTAAAGCTGACCTGGTCTGGTGTGTGCAGTGTTAATGAGTGTGTAAAGCTGACCTGATCTGGTGTGTGCAGTGTTAATGAGTGTGTAAAGCTGACCTGGTCTGGTGTGTGCAGTGTTAATGAGTGTGTAAAGCTGACCTGGTCTGGTGTGTGCAGTGTTAATGAGTGTGTAAAGCTGACCTGATCTGGTGTGTGCAGTGTTAATGAGTGCGTAAAGCTGACCTGGTCTGATGTGTGCAGTGTTAATGAGTGTGTAAAGCTGACCTGGTCTGATGTGTGCAGTGTTAATGAGTGTGTAAAGCTGACCTGGTCTGGTGTGTGCAGTGTTAATGAGTGCGTAAAGCTGACCTGGTCTGATGTGTGCAGTGTTAATGAGTGTGTAAAGCTGACCTGATCTGGTGTGAACAGTGTTAATGAGTGTGTAAAGCTGACCTGGTCTGATGTGTGCAGTGTTAATGAGTGTGTAAAGCTGACCTGGTCTGGTGTGTGCTGTGTTAATGACGGTGTAAAGCTGACCTGGTCTGGTGTGTGCAGTGTTAATGAATGTGTAAAGCTGACCTGGTCTGGTGTGTGCAGTGTTAATGAGTGCGTAAAGCTGACCTGGTCTGATGTGTGCAGTGTTAATGAGTGTGTAAAGCTGACCTGGTCTGGTGTGTACAGTGTTAATGAGTGTGTAAAGCTGACCTGATCTGGTGTGTGCAGTGTTAATGAGTGCGTAAAGCTGACCTGGTCTGATGTGTGCAGTGTTAATGAGTGTGTAAAGCTGACCTGGTCTGGTGTGTGCAGTGTTAATGAGTGTGTAAAGCTGACCTGATCTGGTGTGTGCAGTGTTAATGAGTGTGTAAAGCTGACCTGGTCTGGTGTGTGCAGTGTTAATGAGTGTGTAAAGCTGACCTGGTCTGGTGTGTGCAGTGTTAATGAGTGTGTAAAGCTGACCTGATCTGGTGTGTGCAGTGTTAATGAGTGCGTAAAGCTGACCTGGTCTGATGTGTGCAGTGTTAATGAGTGTGTAAAGCTGACCTGGTCTGATGTGTGCAGTGTTAATGAGTGTGTAAAGCTGACCTGGTCTGGTGTGTGCAGTGTTAATGAGTGCGTAAAGCTGACCTGGTCTGATGTGTGCAGTGTTAATGAGTGTGTAAAGCTGACCTGGTCTGGTGTGTGCAGTGTTAATGAGTGTGTAAAGCTGACCTGGTCTGGTGTGTGCAGTGTTAATGAGTGTGTAAAGATGACCTGGTCTGGTGTGTACAGTGTTAATGAGTGTGTAAAGCTGACCTGGTCTGGTGTGTGCAGTGTTAATGAGTGTGTAAAGCTGAGCTGGTCTGGTGTGTGCAGTGTTAATGAGTGTGTAAAGCTGACCTGGTCTGGTGTGTGCAGTGTTAATGAGTGTGTAAAGCTGACCTGGTCTGGTGTGTGCAGTGTTAATGAGTGTGTAAAGCTGACCTGGTCTGTTGTGTACAGTGTTAATGAGTGTGTAAAGCTGACCTGGTCTGGTGTGTACAGTGTTAATGAGTGTGTAAAGCTGACCTGGTCTGGTGTGTGCAGTGTTAATGAGTGTGTAAAGCTGACCTGGTCTGGTGTGTGCAGTGTTAATGCGTGTGTAAAGATGACCTGGTCTGGTTTGTACAGTGTTAATGAGTGTGTAAAGCTGACCTGGTCTGGTGTGTTCAGTGTTAATGAGTGTGTAAAGCTCTCCTGGTCTGGTGTGTACAGTGTTAATGAGTGTGTAAAGCTGACCTGGTCTGGTGTGTACAGTGTTAATGAGTGTGTAAAGCTGACCTGGTCTGGTGTGTGCAGTGTTAATGCGTGTGTAAAGATGACCTGGTCTGGTTTGTACAGTGTTAATGAGTGTGTAAAGCTGACCTGGTCTGGTGTGTGCAGTGTTAATGAGTGTGTAAAGCTCTCCTGGTCTGGTGTGTACAGTGTTAATGACTGTGTAAAGCTGACCTGGTCTGGTGTGTGCAGTGTTAATGAGTGTGTAAAGCTGACCTGGTCTGGTTTGTACAGTGTTAATGAGTGTGTAAAGCTGACCTGGTCTGGTGTTTGCAGTGTTAATGAATGTGTAAATCTGACCTGGTCTGGTGTGTGCAGTGTTAATGAGTGTGTAAAGATGACCTGGTCTGGTGTGTACAGTGTTAATGAGTGTGTAAAGATGACCTGGTCTGGTGTGTGCAGCGTTAATGAGTGTGTAAAGCTGACCTGTTCTGGTGTGTACAGTGTTAATGAGTGTGTAAAGCTGACCTGTTATGGTGTGTACAGTGTTAATGAGTGTGTAAAGATGACCTGGTCTGGTGTGTGCAGTGTTAATGAGTGTGTGAAGCTGACCTGGTCTGGTGTGTGCAGTGTTAATGAGTGTGTAAAGCTGACCTGGTCTGGTGTGTACAGTGTTAATGAGTGTGTAAAGCTTACCAGGTCTGGTGTGTGCAGTGTTAATGAGTGTGTAAACCTGACCTGGTCTGGTGTGTGCAGGGTTAATGAGTGTGTAAAGCTGACCTGGTCTGGTGTGTGCAGTGTTAATGAGTGTGTAAAGCTGACCTGGTGTGTACAGTGTTAATGAGTGTGTAAAGCTGACCAGGTCTGGTGTGTGCAGTGTTAATGAGTGTGTAAAGCTGACCTGGTCTGGTGTGTGCAGTGTTAATGAGTGTGTAAAGCTGACCTGGTCTGGTGTGTACAGTGTTAATGAGTGTGTAAAGCTGACCTGGTCTGGTGTGTACAGTGTTAATGAGTGTGTAAAGCTGACCTGGTCTGGTGTGTGCATTGTTAATGAGTGAGTAAAGATGACCTGGTCTGGTGTGTACAGTGTTAATGAGTGAGTAAAGATGACCTGGTCTGGTGTGTGCGGTGTTAATGACTGTGTAAAGCTGACCTGGTCTGGTATGTGCATTGTTAATGAGTGTGTAAAGCTGACCTGGTCTGGTGTGTACAGTGTTAATGAGTGTGTAAAGCTGACCTGGTCTGGTGTGTGCAGTGTTAATGAGTGTGTAAAGCTGACCTGGTCTGGTGTGTGCAGTGTTAATGAGTGTCTAAAGCTGACCTGGTCTGGCGTGTGCAGTGTTAATGAGTGTGTAAAGATGACCTGGTCTGGTTTGTACAGTGTTAATGAGTGTGTAAAGCTGACCTGGTCTGGTGTGTACAGTGTTAATGAGTGTGTAAAGCCGACCTGGTCTGGTGTGTACAGTGTTAATGAGTGAGTAAAGATGACCTGGTCTGGTGTGTACAGTGTTAATGAGTGTGTAAAGATGACCTGGTCTGGTGTGTGCAGTGTTAATGAGTGAGTAAAGATGACCTGGTCTGGTGTGTACAGTGTTAATGAGTGAGTAAAGATGACCTGGTCTGGTGTGTGCAGTGTTAATGAGTGTGTAAAGCTGACCTGGTCTGGTTTGTGCATTGTTAATGAGTGTGTAAAGATGACCTGGTCTGGTGTGTACAGTGTTAATGAGTGAGTAAAGATGACCTGGTCTGGTGTGTACAGTGTTAATGAGTGTGTAAAGCCGACCTGGTCTGGTGTGTGCAGTGTTAATGAGTGTGTAAAGCTGACCTGTTCTGGTGTGTACAGTGTTAATGAGTGTGTAAAGCTGACCTGGTCTGGTGTGTACAGTGTTAATGAGTGTGTAAAGATGACCTGGTCTGGTGTGTACAGTGTTAATGAGTGTCTAAAGCTGACCTGGTCTGGTGTGTGCAGTGTTAATGAGTGTGTAAAGCTGACCTGGTCTGGTGTGTGCAGTGTTAATGAGTGTGTAAAGCTGACCTGGTCTGGTGTGTGCAGTGTTAATGAGTGTGTAAAGCTGACCTGGTCTGGTGTTTGCAGTGTTAATTAGTGTGTAAAGCTGACCTGGTCTGGTATGTACAGTGTTAATGAGTGTGTAAAGCTGACCTGGTCTGGTGTGTGCAGTGTTAATGAGTGTGTAAAGCTGACCTGGTCTGGTGTGAACAGTGTTAATGAGTGTGTAAAGCTGACCTGGTCTGATGTGTGCAGTGTTAATGAGTGTGTAAAGCTGACCTGGTCTGGTGTGTGCAGTGTTAATGAGTGTGTAAAGCTGACCTGGTCTGGTGTGAGCAGTGTTAATGAGTGTGTAAAGCTGACATGGTCTGGTGTGAACAGTGTTAATGAGTGTGTAAAGCTGACCTGGTCTGGTGTGTACAGTGTTAATGAGTGTGTAAAGCTGACCTGGTCTGGTGTGTACAGTGTTAATGAGTGTGTAAAGCTGACCTGGTCTGGTGTGAACAGTGTTAATGAGTGTGTAAAGCTGACCTGGTCTGGTGTGAACAGTGTTAATGAGTGTGTAAAGCTGACCTGGTCTGGTGTGTGCAGTGTTAATGAGTGTGTAAAGCTGACCTGGTCTGGTGTGTACAGTGTTAATGAGTGTGTAAAGCTGACCTGGTCTGGTGTGAGCAGTGTTAATGAGTGTGTAAAGCTGACATGGCCTGGTGTGTGCAGTGTTAATGAGTGTGTAAAGCTGACCTGGTCTGGTGTGTGCAGTGTTAATGAGTGTGTAAAGATGACCTGGTCTGGTTTGTACAGCGGATCCTGCAGCCCGAAGGAGGAATGATGAGGCCGAGATGCATTCGCAGACGACAGTTCGTGGGTCCAGTGTGTGGCCACACATGAGTTCCAGGTCGCATCACTGAAAACTTGATCTAAAAGAGTAAGAGAATGTTTCCTGGATTTATATTAGTAGGCAACAGTTTATCTTTATGGGAAACGAGCACTGTAAAAGAGAAGAGTAATTGATTTCTGGGGATTTACCTGGCCTCTTTTGCAGCCAGTGGCTTCTGGGTAACGTTCCAGCAAGGCACAGGTTTTAGGGACACTGCGACACGACGAAGCAGTCTTTCGACCTGAGAAAGAGTAAACGTTGTACATATTATGAATGTAAACAGGAGAGAAAGAAAGCACACGTTTATCAGTATATTAGATCAGTGCATTCGCTCTTAAAGTGACAGCATCCTAATAACCTTAATAATAGATTAATAAGAGTAAACATAGTACATATTATGTGGCCTAAACAGTTAAATACATACTTAAAATGTATTCAAAACATACAAGGAAATAGTAAATAATATAGAGGAACAAAGAAACATTACAAGCAATAAACAAAGAGTGCTTTCAGTATCTGAATGTGTTGCAGTGATTTCTCTCATCAACTGTTTGATTATTATTG